>NW_023253066.1:0-2935 GCF_002007445.2 Ailuropoda melanoleuca
TGGAAAAATGCAAGCTCTTCCAGAAGGATTTTGGTTTACTAAAGCCAGATTGATTATTTATTTATTTATTTATTTATTTGTATTATTTATATTATTTTTTACCATAGTTAAAAGCCTTTGAGATAAGTAAGTGAGTATTTGAGATTGGTAAAAAATAATAATAATAATAGGTAGACTTTGCACTGCCTCTAGAGCTATATTTGTAGTTTTGAGAATATTTATCCAATAACCACATTTGCTCTCAATTTCTAAAGATTTAGGTTGCAGCCCAAATGACACCATATTTGATCCAATAGATCCAGCTATGTTATCCGTACTTTATATATATTACAAGAGAGAAGATCTCCAACTAAAATGGAAACCCGAAGGTTTTTATGTTCTGTATTTAGAGCTATTTGCATTGAAGGCTTCAAAAATCCCTTTCAGAAAGGCAGAAGATTTTTCTCTCCGTGTTTGTAGTTTCATTTTAGATTGGAAGGAAGGCTAAGAAAACTTCATTTTGGGTTTTGAATATCAACTTTTGATATGGAAATGTTCTGATTTCATAGCTCCTTACAAATCCTTTTAAAAGTCTTGTCAGTTTTCAGCCACGCAAACAGGAAGTATTTCTGTCACTATGGAACAAATCCATGGACTGAAGAGACATTCCCAAAGAGGGTACAAGACCTAATTCATTTTCTATTCTCGACTGGGTAGTGCAGATAGAGATCTGGGAGAGCTGACTCTGGTAAACATTCTCACCCTTTGTTGGGTTCTGCCAGTTTTCCAGGATTCCATCTGCAGGCTCTGAGTTGGGTCTAAGTAGAATGGACCTCCAGGAACTACTAGAATTTGGAAAGGCTTTTATTAATTTACCTGTTAGCTTCTGTAAGCTATTGAATGGAACAATGAAGCAGTTTATCAGAGAACTCCTGAGAGTCTCATAAACTCTGCCAGGTGGACATCCCCCAAAATAGATATGGGGGTGTCTGTAAGGCCACTTAGTTCATGAAGTTTTGTTTACAGTCACGTAATTTCCTTAGAGAAGAAAGTCAGTTTAGACAAAGCATTATAGAATAAGTAACCAAATGAAGGACAGAGTTGAGCGGTAGGTGTTGCATTGGTCTTAAAGTCTTTCATTTTCAGTAGTCTGTCTCTAATTTTTCATTAACCTTTTGCAACAAGTTTTTCAAATAAATCTAATTTGGAATCTTGAAACATGTTGGAGTCTTTTGCATGCCAATGAAAATAGTTATCCCACCCTGTTTACCTAATTTGGTAACCTTGATCTTCATGTACAGGTCTTAAAATGACCTAATTGGAACATTTCATGTAAAGGCCACAGTAATCTCCCAGAGTGCTGGCAAGAGTTTGGTACTGCCATGAACCATAATACCCACATTTATCTCTACCCATATCTAGCTGCAAGTGGGTGCAGCCCACATTTCTGTCTGGCAATATTTTTGGCCCTCAATCTGATAATTAGCAAGAAAAGTTTTTAGAACACAAAACACTTATCTTGTCCAAACCCAGGCTGTTTTAGTAAGATTTTGTTATATATGTAGATATATAACTGGGCTTCCAAGACCCAGTTCTTAGAAATAACATAAGCGATTGTACAAAAGGTGATATGCTTAACATTTTAGAATTTAGGTATTCTGTTTTCTTTGTTTTTTGTTTGTTTGTTTAATTTATCTTTATATAAGTGTTTAGGTCTCACTGGGCTAAAATATTATCTAAGAAAAATATGCATCTGTGTTTGGGATTGAGTGGTGATTTAAAGTGTACCTTGTTGGGGCGCCTAGGTGGCACAGCGGTTAAGCGTCTGCCTTCAGCTCAGGGCGTGATCCCGGCATTATGGGATTGAGCCCCACATCAGGCTCCTCCACTATGAGCCTGCTTCTTCCTCTCCCACTCCCCCTGCTTGTGTTCCCTCTCTCACTGGCTGTCTCTATCTCTGTCGAATAAATAAATAAAATCTTTAAAAAAAAAAAGTGTACCTTGTTGCATGGAAATTTTCTTGAGGTTGGCAGGTGACCTAGTGTCAAGCTAACTTATTTCATGACCAATTTATTTTAGCCTAGCAAAAGCCCTGCATGCTCCACTGGCAGTTGCGATGGAACTCAGGACTGGGGAAAGGTGGAATCAAGAAACCCAAAACGTGAGGATCATGGCCTGAACTGAGGACAAGGAAAAGTGTGAAAATGGCGGAACCAGTGCAGCCCAAGAATGAGGAATTTGCACAGGACTGGACTTTCGAAAAGGGTAATTCCAGACTAGAGAGTCAATTAAATTGAGATCTTCACACAAAGAGAGCAGAACCGAGAACGGAGAAGACTTTGGTTAGTACCCTCCAAACTGGTGAAAAAGACAGAGAACTGAAAAGGGCTCACAGGTACCATGCTTGTGTTTCAGGTTGTCCCCAAAGCCATCCGAAGTCCCTTCAAACGCACCACTGCTTCCAAACCTGTTTAAGACAAAATACATCTGAGTCAATTTAAGGATCAAGTTGACTTTCTTCAATGATGCATAAATGAGACAGCACCCCTTCTGACAAATAGAAAGGAAGACTGAGGAACTGTATGAAATGGGAGACTTTTAAAGGCAGAAGGGAGCAGTAACGAGGAAAGACGGATTACACTGTATTACCTTGGGGGTTACTGGGTCTAACAGACAGATTGTCTCACAACTGACCAAAAAACTGCCGATTGCCTGGTTTAAGATAGCCAACCTGGAAGACTTTGAAACTACATTTTGGTTAGTTGGTTTACTGATGTGGGGCTTAGCACAATTGACTCTTTGGCCTGGCGTCTCTTTTAAACAGTACCCAAATTTTGTGAATCACACACCTTTGTGTCTGCTACAAGTGGTAAGTGTTCACTAAGTATTTGGTGATTAAAAAATTATTTGGTTTAAACAGGAGCTGTCTTTTATTTTTCCCATCTTACTTTTAAAG
>NW_023253067.1:0-2888 GCF_002007445.2 Ailuropoda melanoleuca
GTTCCATAGGTTTTCTTTGAAGATTTTTAATTAAGTAATTTATTTATTTATTTATTTATTTATTTATTTATAGAGTGTGCACAAGCAGGGGGAAGGGGAGAGGGAGAGAGAGAGAATATCAAGCAGATTCCATGCAGAGTGTGGAGCCCTGCATGGAGCTCAATCTCACCACCCTGAGATCATGAATTGAGTTGAAATTAAGACTCAAACTTTTAACTGGTTGATCCACCTTACATAGATTGCCTTTTAATTTTATCAACTGTTTCCTTCACTGTGCAATAGCTTTTTATTTTGGTGTAGTCTCAAAAATTTATTATTGCTTTTATTCCNTTGCTTTTATTCCCCTTGTCTGAGGAGACAGATCTTGGAAAATGTTGCTGACACCTGCACATTGAATGTAGAGGATGTAGCAACCTATTGTGCAGTGCCTTTTTCTTTGTTCACTAGAACTTAGCACCTTAGAAGAGTATCCTATGTGTGTTGTTTACCCCCTGCTGTTGTATCTGAGTCTATTTTCCTTTTAATGCATATGTCTGAAGTGACTCTTTGCAGGTTGCGGTCTGTGCTTGCTCTCTGGTGTTAGTGGGATCCAGGCAGGCCAGCTCTGCATGGGCATGCCTGCTGAAAAGCTTGGGAGCTGTATGGCAGTGTTGTCAAATTTAGGTTAGGCAACTATTCCTATGTGGAATCCTCTGAAGTACTGTGGGGACTAGGAGCTGCATGCTGGGGTGACTCACTGCATGAGGATGGATATAGTGTGGAATGGTGGCAGGCCTACTCTATGACAGTTACTGGAGCCATGTGGCTCAGGTTAGCACAGTGGCCGGGCACTGTGTGCATCTTTGCACTGCACTGTGGCTGGGAAGAGTGGGGAAGCAGTTGTGCACCCAGTGGCTGTAGCTTTACGAAAATTTGCCTAAGGGCACCTGAGTGGCTCAGTTAAGTGTCTGCCTTTGGCTCAGGTCATGATCCCGGAGTCCTGGGATCCAGTCCAGTGTTGGGCTCCCTGCTCAGCAGAGAGTCTGCTTCTCCCTCTGCCCCTCCCCCCTGGCTCATTCTCACTCTCTCACTCTCTCTCTCACTTGCAGAAATAAATAAAATCTTAAAAAAAAGAAATAAAAAGAAAATTTGCCTGAGATGCCAGCTGACCAAAGAAGGCTTATTCTCAGGCTATATTTCACAGTTTGCTTATTTTCTTTAGTGACATATTTGAATTATTTTCTCCCTCTTCTTTACTTATCTATTACTGGTTATTGATTTTTGGTTACCATTAGGTTTGTATATAACATCAGCATACAGCAGTCTATTTGAAGCTGCCGATCTCTTATATTTGGACTCATCCTTTCTCATCACCTCCCCATATTTTAGGTATATGGTATAAAATTTTACATCCTTCTATTTTGTGATTCCCTTGACTACATTTACAAACATAATTGTTTTTCATATTTTTATTTACGGTCTTTTCTTTCCACTCAAAGAGTGCCCTTTATATTTCTTGTAGAGCTGGTTTAGTTATCCTGAATTCCTTTAGTTTTTGTTTGTCTGTTAAACTCTTTATCTCTCCTACTTTGAATAATAGTTTTGATTAAAAAAATAAATTTGAAAGGAAAGAGGAAATAAAAATAAAGTTTATATTTTTTTCTTTCTGAAATTACCAANAACACAAACTACAAATGTACTCCTCATATTCCAAACATAGGTCTCATTCTTAATCAATATAAATCTTTTTTTGCTAATATAAATGCAAAATTAAGGCTTAATTGTAGCTATTCATATCAGAAAAATATGTAGAGGTTTTGGGAAAGACTTTTGATCACAGAAAAATACCTATTTCTATTCCAAAAGGATACATGATAAGGAAGGGTACTATCACATATATTGGAGTAAAAACAAGGGTCTTATGCTGCTAAAGATAAAAAAAGTAGTTAGAAATATTTCACAAAATCTTTGTGGAGATACTAACATTTTATTGCCGTATTCTTTGATTACTGATTACATAGTTAAATTATAGTTTATATTTAAAAATATAATCTCTGTTTGTCTACAAAATGCATCCAATGCTTATATATGNAGTCCAATGCTTATATACGGGACTTAAAATAACACTCATTCTTCCTGAAAGAGGCATGCAAGAACCTTTCAAATAAAAAAAAAAAACCCAACTGTAATTCATAACAAAAATAAATAAATTTGACAACCTGAACTTCCACCCAAAGGAGCTAGAAAAAAAATAACAAATGTGTCTCTCTGTCTCCCTCTGTCTCTAAAAAAAACAAAAACAAAAAACAAAAAAACCAAAAACATCACCAAAAAGAACACCTGCATTTCTATACATCTAATAGTGAAGCAGCAGAAAGAGAAATTAAGGAATCAATCCCATTTACTATCACACCAAAAACAGTAAGATATCTAGGAATAAACCAGACCAAGAGGTGAAAGATCTGTACTCTGAAAACTATAAACCATTAATAAACAATATTGAAGAAGACACAAATAAATGGAAAAATGTTCCATGCTCATGAATTGGAAGAACAAATATTGTTAAGTTGTCTATATTACCCAAAGCAATCTATACATTTAATGTAATCCCTATCAAATACTACCAGCATTATTCAAAGTGCTAGAACAAACTGTCCCAAAATTTGCATGGAACCACAAAAAGCCCTGAATAGGGCACCTGGATGGCTCAGTTGGTTGAGTGTCTGCCTTTGGCTCAGGATCCCAGGATCCTGGGTTCAAGCCCCATATCAGGCTCTCCTCAAATAAATAAATAAAATCTTTAAAAAAAGATATATAAAGGCAAAAAAAAAAAAACCCAAAAAAAACCCTGAATAGCCAAAGCAATCTTGAAAAGGAAAAGCAAAGCTGGAAGCATCATAATTCTAGAT
>NW_023253068.1:0-3984 GCF_002007445.2 Ailuropoda melanoleuca
TCTTTCTCTTCATCTTTGCCAGTTCTGTTGTTTCCTGTATTGTTAAAGGCAATCATAAGAGGGAAGTATGTAGCAATACAGGCCTACCTCAAGAAAAAAGAAAAGGCTCAAATATACAATCTAACCTTACACTTTAAAGAGCTAGAAAGGAACAGCAAATAAAGCCTAGAGCCAGCAGAAGAAGGGAAATAATAAAGATTAAAACAGAAATAAACAATGTAGACACAGATAAAAAAAAAAAAAACACAGTGGAAAAGATCAATGAAACTAGGAGTTGGTTCTTTAAAAGAATCAATAAAATTAATAAATCCCCTAGCCTGACTTATCAAAAAGAGAAAGGGCCCAAACAAAGTCATGAACAAGAGAGATCACAACCAAAACCACAGAAATACAATTTTCAGAGAATATTATGAAAAATTACATGCCAACAAATTAGACTATCTAGAGGAAATGGATGCATTCCTAGAGACATACAAGCTACCAAAACTGAAACAGGAAGAAATAGAAAACTTGAACAGATGCATAAACAGAAAAAAAAAAAAATTGCATCAGTAATCAAAAATCTCCCAACAAACAAAAAGTCCAGGGCCAGATGGCTTCCCTGGGGAATTCTACCAAACATTTAAAGAAGAGTTAATACCTATTCTCAAACTGTTCCAAAAAATAGAAATGGAAGGAAAACTTCCAAACTCATTTTATGAAGCCAACATCAACACCTTTCTTCTGAATCATTCTTTTCTTTCAAACTATTCCATTTCTCTTATGACAATTCCGTTCACTTCTATAGCATCATCTTGGACCTTGATCCATCTCCCTATCCCATAATTCCTATAGAGAGTCACAAAGTTTTGTATTTCTCTGTTCGCATGTGCTTATTTTGCNTGGGGAATTCTACCAAACATTTAAAGAAGAGTTAATACCTATTCTCAAACTGTTCCAAAAAATAGAAATGGAAGGAAAACTTCCAAACTCATTTTATGAAGCCAACATCAACACCTTTCTTCTGAATCATTCTTTTCTTTCAAACTATTCCATTTCTCTTATGACAATTCCGTTCACTTCTATAGCATCATCTTGGACCTTGATCCATCTCCCTATCCCATAATTCCTATAGAGAGTCACAAAGTTTTGTATTTCTCTGTTCGCATGTGCTTATTTTGCCTCACAGTGTGTTAGCCCCATTTCTAATTTTGCAACCTAACTGGGGCATTTGGTAAACAAAATTAGCACATGAATAACTGAGCCCAAATCCATGATACTATGGTATACTAGGAAATACTAGTTTTCTAGAATTGTGAATATAACAAAAAGATCAAAATTCAACAAAACTTTACCAGGAGAAATATGCTCTATATCTATATATTACTATGGCTGAAGATTAAGTTCTGAGGTTTTAAGACAGAAATGGATGATTTTTTTCCCCTGTAACACCAGTCTTTTATACACTGACAACAACAACAACAAAAGTGCTGCTGGGGGTCCTCCCAAGGCCCAATTGTAAGAGAAGAAAAGAGAGTCCCCCTTATCAAGAAAACTAGTATTTCAGAATCTCCTGTTTTATGAATCTAATTATGAGTTATAGATTCTATGACTCCACATAGAGTTTGAAACTAGGGAGGGGGTTGAAATATTTCCAATACCCTGTGAGTATCCAGCTCTCACATTTCTAGGGTCCTACCAGGTATAATCTTAATTCTTATTATGAGTGGCCTGGTACTCAGCATCCAGGCAGNTGTATAATCTTCATTCTTATTATGAGTGGCCTGGTACTCAGCATCCAGGCAGCCTAGATACATGTGACTCAATCCTTTTAACATACAACATCAAAACCTATTAGATGCTTTTATATCAAATGTAGCATTTCCACCAAAATTTTATTTTTTTCAGCTTTCAAGAATATAGTAAGAATTTTCAGCTATAGTCATCACTTTGTACACAAAATTTATATTACATTATAATCATGTTGCATTAATAAACTTTATATGTATTGACTACAGACTGCCAATTCAAAGAAAGTCTCATTATAAAGGTACATTTACTTAGGGAGTTTCTCCCACCATAAAGGATATTATCAGAGGCTCTTACCAAGGTTTATCCACATTAGATTCAGAAATATTTGTCCTGGTAATTCTAACCTTACCAACAGATTTGAGTCACTTGCATGACTGAAATCATTGCTCAGGAGGTGTTTGAAAAGATTTACAAAAAGAAAAAAAAAAAAAGAAGAAGAAAAAGAGAAAGAAGAAGAACAGCTATGGCTAAATTCCCTAAATGATCATTTCACTGGTGATATACAAATACCATAAGCCATTTGAACCTATATTTGGGCTTAAATCAATTGAGAGATTTGATTTTAAAAAATTCAAAACAATGTTTCCCAAAAGATTTAACTGAAACCAAAAATAAATGGAGGTTTTGCTTAAGCAATTACCATATAATCCCCCCAAAGTAAAATAATAAAGATGAGCAAGTCCATTTATTTGTTCACAAAACTGAAATTACTTCGTTCAAAGAATTAAAAACTCCCAACCACATTCAGCTNTAAATGATCATTTCATTGGTGATATACAAATACCATAAGCCATTTGAACCTATATTTGGGCTTAAATCAATTGAGAGATTTGATTTTTAAAAATTCAAAACAATGTTTCCCAAAAGATTTAACTGAAACCAAAAATAAATGGAGGTTTTGCTTAAGCAATTACCATATAATCCCCCCAAAGTAAAATAATAAAGATGAGCAAGTCCATTTATTTGTTCACAAAACTGAAATTACTTCGTTCAAAGAATTAAAAACTCCCAACCACATTCAGCTCTCATTCCAATGAAGNTTACCATATAATCCCCCCAAAGTAAAATAATAAAGATGAGCAAGTCCATTTATTTGTTCACAAAACTGAAATTACTTCGTTCAAAGAATTAAAAACCCCCAACCACATTCAGCTCTCATTCCAATGAAGGAAAATTAGTACCTCAAGTACTATCCCCTTTCCTTAGTAATCAAGCAACAAACTTCCTTGGCATTAGTGAATTACTACTACACAGCATTAATTTCATGCTTGTCTACTCTTGTAAGCTGTGAATGGTTATAGAGCAATAGGAAACAAAGAGGAGTTAGAACAGGGTCAGAAAGCTCCTTGAAAAAAGTTGAGAAAATAATAAATCATTGAAAGCATGTAACATAATTAAGCAAGACTTTTTATCCCAACAGGGTTTGTAAACATCATGATTATGTCTGAGGTCTTATCTTTAGAGGCAGAAGACTGTTAAGTCTGGAGCATATTCATAACACGTCTTTAAAAAAATTACTGAAAAATGATTGGATGAGATGCCTTAATTTAAGTTCAACTTGAAAGGCTTGGGAGTGAATTAAAGCTAATTTATTTCTGATCAAATTTCCCCACCAAAGCTTTTAAAATTTGTTTTACACTAAATTGGTTAAAACTGAGGAACATGGAAAAGTGGAGCAAGATACAAACGTATAGAGAATTTTGGGTTTCCTTTAAAATTTTTTTGGTTCTTTCCCTTCTCTGATTTTGCTTCATCCATAATGACCTTCACTATTTTTTCATTTACATTCATTGATTCAGTCCATAATGTAGCACTGATGACCCAGGAAGGTTTTATGCTCTAATAAACTGTTCACAGAGGTGCCAGCACTTACTGAAATCACTCTAACTTTGGGTCTGTATGCCCTCGAGAAATTTGCCATTTGTTTTGATATCCCATGTGTGACCAGAAAAACTAGGAGAACAGCATCTATACGTGCATGGAAATTTTTAGCAGTTATTATCCTGCTTTTGCTATTGACTCATTTGTAAGTCATCTTCAAAATATATTCTTTTTTCTCTACTAAAATGACCTTGTCCTTGACTCTTGATGGGACTCCAAGACACACAATTGTCTTTACACTTTATGATCTTTATGGAAGCACTTGATTCATAACCACCTGAAAATAAAACACCAGGAGGGTTTAGCATGTGT
>NW_023253069.1:0-1676 GCF_002007445.2 Ailuropoda melanoleuca
AAGCAGCAAGCACGCAAAGACAGCTCGTGCTGGCTCCGCCGCACAGAGCCAGCTGCGGTGACGAGGCTTGCCCAACCTTACAACAAGCAGACCAGATGCAAATACGCGTAAAGCCAATTTGTTTTCATAACTGAAACAAAATTAAATAGGATGGCAACAGAAAATTGCTTAACTTTGCTAGAAACCAGCGGTGAAGGTCAGGAAGAACACGGCAACCATACGTCACCCAAGGAGGGGATGCCGTTTGTAAAGGTGGCTTGGGAAGGAAAGTCAAAGCCAGCTGGGTGTCAAAACTCTGTATACACAGGAGGCGGAGCGGCTGTGGGAACTGTGACCTCTCAGGTCTGAGGGTCAGAGTTGAAACACTCGCTCAAAGCCTAGGTGAGCTTTGTCTTNACGCAAAGCCTAAGTGAGCTTTGTCTTCCCCTTCAGGTACCTCTGATTCCTCCCAAGGTCATATTTTTTTTTAGATTTTTTTTTATTTATTTATTCGACAGAGACAGAGACAGCTAGCGACAGAGGGGACACAGGCAGGGGAAGTGGGAGAGGAAGAAGCAGGCTCCTAGCGGAGGAGCCTGTTGTGGGGCTCGATCCCACAACGCCGGGATCACGCCCTGAGCCGAAGGCAGACGCTTAACCGCTGTGCCACCCAGGCGCCCCCCAAAGTCATTTTTCTGATCAGCTCAGCTGGGGCTTTCTCACTGATCTGGGCGGGTGCCCATGAGGCAGGCCTGAGCCCCCCCAAAGAGCTCTGCACAGCCCCTGCCGTCATGAGGAGGGTGAGCCCTGCCTGGGGGTTGCCAGGCCTGTAGGTAACACCCCGGGTGCAGACAGCAGCAGCCCGAGAAGAGTCCCAGTTCCAGGGGAGGGATGTGGTCTGCATGTGGGCAGAGCGCCCCCCACCACGCCAGAGTTTCAACTCAAGGAGAGCTCAACACAAAACCCTGACTAAGCTAGGCCAGAAGCGTACGGAACATTAAATCGGCTTGGTTTTTGCACAGTTAGACAAAATGTAATTTAATTGCAAGCAGAAAAACAGATCATCAGTTTCTTTTTTTTTTTNTTTATTTATTTGACAGAGATAGAGACAGCCAGCGAGAGAGGGAACACAAGCAGGGGGAGTGGGAGAGGAAGAAGCAGGCTCACAGCGGAGGAGCCTGATGTGGGGCTCGATCCCAGAACGCCGGGATCACGCCCTGAACCGAAGGCAGACGCTTAACCGCTGTGCCATCCAGGCGCCCCTTTTGTTTTTTTTTTTAACCAAGTTTATCTAAGTCAGGTGGCAGGTCAGCCCTGTCCTGTGTATTTATAAATCACCACAAACAGGCAGGATGACACTGGGAGTTCTGCACAAGGTTCCAGCCATTTGCAAAGCAGAGCTATCTCAGAAACCACCAGGGATTGACCTCCTTGAAGAAATGGAGAACCCTCAGCGCAGGGGGCAGGGGGAAGTGCGAAGGGTGTAAGGGAGGGTCACCAAGGAGGACCTGAAGCTGCGTGAACCTGAACCTGGCTCACTCAGTTGGGTGCATGCAGGTCCTGACAAGTCGCGCGCCCCTTTGGGCCTGGGCGCCTCACCAGCTCCATAAGGAGCAAACCAGGTAGGCCTGCAGTAGCGGAGCGGCGGGACCCCACCCTTCTCCTGTAGCACCAAACAGGGAGCTACCCTGCTCCCC
>NW_023253070.1:0-257 GCF_002007445.2 Ailuropoda melanoleuca
GGAGATTCTCTCAATTGGTGCTGGTCTGTTCCTTCTCATTCCTGCATAGTCTCCATGATGGGCTTATAACACGTATCAGTTCACCAGTATCCGTTGAAGGACAGCCGGACTGATTCTACTCCAGGGCTATTACCAATAAAGCTGCTATGAACATTCATTTATGGGTGTTTGTATGAACATAGGTTTTCATTCTTTGGGAATAAATTCCAGAGTGTGCAATTGATGTGTTACATGGTGGTAGCATGGGGTTTTTTTTT
>NW_023253070.1:8011-12112 GCF_002007445.2 Ailuropoda melanoleuca
GTGTGTGTGTGTGTATGAGTGTGTACAAATGTAAGATTCCTTAATATTCATCCTAAAGCAGTCTATTGTGGAACACCACAAAACGCAGTGAGGATGGAGTGAGAGTTGTGGGGAAGTGGGAAACATCTTACTCAATTTCTCAGAGTGTTGACTCTGCCTGAGCTCGTGTACATGAATGAGTAAGGAAATCTATTTCTTTGCCTCCTGTTTCTGTCACATTTCTTGTGAGAATCTGATTCACATTCGGAGTTTGAAATGGAAAATAAAAATAGAGCCCTGTTTGGCTTCTGCTGTGTCAGATAATTACTTTCAAAATTCTGTAACTAAAAGCCAATTGGGATTGGAACTGTGTTTTTGTTCCTGTGAAACAGAAATTCTGTCATGTGCAGCTACAGAATTGACTGATACTGCTGGAAGTTAACTTTCTGCTTAGCGAGCATGAGGGTCCAGTTTATCCAGTTACAAGTAATGGGGCAGCTGTTCAAGGGAAGATAATTCCAGAAGTTAATGTGTTTTCACATAATATAAGTATTATATATGCAATATATTTCTTATTTTGAATATAAAGAACAAAGGATACACCTTTAAGAGAAAAAAATATTAAATATATATATATATATAGTTTTTTTTCCTGCTCCTTCTAAATACAGGTTGGCCAGTGGATGTATACCGTGTGTGTGTGTGTGTGTGTGTGTGTGTGTGTTTGCATGTGGATGTGATATAGTAAATGTTTACTATCACACAGAGTGACACCCGCAATTTCAAGTGAGGAAACTGACTTTCTATACATGTTTATACAGTGATGATTTAGAGATTTATGTTTCTAACTAAACCCTCCTTCTGAGCATAACTCTACTGTAAGTAATATAAATTTAATATATAGGTTTGAGGGCTTTGCTCTCACCTCAACATTAACCTGTACAGGACCAAACACTAAGTCTCTCTCCTTGCATCAGCAGTCCCTACCCAGATCCCCCAGACTCCTCCTTTCAGTAATTACATCTCCATCCACTCAGGTGTTCATGCAACACACCTGAGAATTGTTCTCGACACCTCTTTCACACTTACCTGGCCCTAAACCCAGTCTGTAGTGAGTCCTTGTTGGCTCTTCATCTAAAATGCACCCGCAATCAGTCTAGGCTCATCATTTCACCCTATTCCACTCTGATTTATTTGGCCATCACTGCTTACCTCCAATACTGCAGTAGCTTCGTAAATGATCTCCCACTTCTCCTCTTACACCATCTAAATGCTTCCTTATCTGGCAGCCAGACTGATCCTTTATAAACAGAAATCTGGTCCCACCATTCTAGGGTGTAAAATCCTGCAGCTTCCAAGTGCATTTAGATTAAATTCCAAATCCACAACACAGGCTGAACGGCATGGTCTGGCCTCCGGGTGCATTCCCAGCCTTGTCTATTGCTGCTTTACTTGATTTTTCTCTCCCCTCATAGCACCTTCTCATGTTTCTTTACAGAACTTTCTAAATTAGAATGTTTTCATTATCTGTGTATTAACAGCTGGATTCATCACTAGATCCTAAAATCTTTAAGTGCAGATATGATTCATCTTTTGTTCACCATGTACTTCTGAACAGTCAGCAGAGAGTCAAAAGCTGGACCTAGTATATAGTCTGTAATCATTGAATAAAGGAAAGTTGAAGGAAGTGGAATTTCAGAATTTATACACCTAGTAAAGCAAAGAAACAGGATTGAAACACAGGTCTCCTGGTTGCTAAAATTTCTGGTTTCATCATTTATAGTACATTGATTAGGAGAGTTGAAGGTTAAATTTTTGAAAAATTAAGGATGTTTAGGGAGGAGAATAAAGCAGACTTAAAGGATAGCAGGGTATTCTGATCACATATTCAGCCTATGAGACACTTGGAGGATAGCTGAAACCACAAACCAGTTCAATGTGTCTGGTGATTTTGACATTTAGGATGTGTATGTATATACTACGTAACAGAAGTGTAACAATAATGGTAATTAGATATAAATGTGTCAAATGTTTTTTTCTACATGTATTGAAATTGTCATGCTTTTTTTATCTTTTGTTTAAGTGTACCATATTGATTGATTTGCATATGGTGAACCATCTTTGCATCCCAAACTTTTGTTATGAAACCAGCATCAACCTGATACCAATACTAAGACAGACAATATGAGAAAATAAAATTATGCACCAATATCATTGATAATCATGGATGCAAAAATCCACAACAAAATACTAGCAACTGAATTCAATAGCACATTAAAAGGATCATATACCAAGAGGAATACCTTTTTTAAATTATAGTAAAACATACAAAAGCAGCTATTAACAGTCTGAAAATTTATGAATAGGCAAGAGGAGAGGAAAATGTGAACTTCTATATCAAATAAACATATGGGAAAATTTCAGAAAAAGCATGAACTAGCTGGTCTTTCCCCATTCCTTCAACTGCTGAACTTATGAGAATTGGTGTTGGCTAGTAGTGCAAGTTTCATAATTCTATTTATGGTCATAAAGTAGCAATGGTAGTAAAAATAGTAAGCAATAATAGTTACATAAGTATGTATTCATAGTATATGCATCTATATAGAGATAATATTATATAATTATATATTTTTTATATACACCTATTCTTCTATCCCCCCCACCCCCTCCCCTCTGGTAACCATCACTTTGTTCTCTATAATTGAGAGTCTGTTTATTGATTTGTCTCACTCTCTCTATTTTTCTCCTTTTGCTTGTTTGTTTTGTTTCTTAAATTGCACATGTGAGTAAAAACCATATGGTTTTTGTCTTTCTCTGACTGACTTATTTCCCTTAGCATTATACTCTCTAGTCTCTAGTTGCATCCATGGTGTTGCAAATGGTAAGATTTCATTCTTTTTTTGGTGAGTAATTTTCTATTATGCATTCATACATATATATGTGTATGTCTGTATACCACATCTTGTTTATCCATCCATCAATCCATGGACACTTGGGCTGCTTCTGCTACTGGGTATTTAAAAGANGGGCTGCTTCTGCTACTGGGTATTTAAAAGAATACAATAACACTATTTCAAAGGGATACATGTACCCTGGTGTTTATAGCAGTATTACTTACAATAGCAAAAATATGGAAGCAGTGCTTCTCACAGATTTTGAGAGACACAGTGCAATGCAAGTACGTTTTCTCTCTCCTTTCTAATAGCTTTTTCTGATTCTCATGCTATTTTAAAATCATTTTTTACAAAAAAAGTTTTAAAAAGATACTAAAAACAATGTTATTGTTTGCATATAAGATATAGCAAAGTTGTTTTGAATTTTTTTATTGACCCTTGTATTCTTGCTTTCGAATTGACTACCAGTTGAACACTTTGCAATTGATTTCTTAATTGGCTGCCGAGTAACATACATGAACTGAAATTATAAATGTGTTATTACTAATAATCATTAACATTATAGGGTCTAATATTTATTAAGCAATTATTAACATTAGGCATTATTTTAATACTTTATATGCATCAACTCCTGTCCACCTCATTGTGCATTTTGAAGGAGAAATAGTACTCTTTTTACTTTGCAGATACAATGACTAAAATCCAGGAAGGTTAAGTAATTTGTACAAGATTATACAACCAGCAAATGAAATAGCATTTGCAGACATGGTCTGGTCTCAGAGCCCTGAGAAATTAATACTTGTAAAGGCGATTGCCTGACAATTAGGGGAACAGAGCTATAATTTTAATTTTACAGCAGTTTAGACTGCTCTGTTAGATACTTGAACTCACTCAGAACACACAGAGGTGGAGAAGATAACAGACATTGTGCGAATACAGATGGACCTTCCACCCAAAGCAAGTTTTTTACCCTTGAATGTGAATTTATTGACACTCTCAAAACTCATCCTTATTTGCTAAGCAGGCAAAAAGCAGCTAAAAATTCCAGCTTGGAGAAAAAGGAGGGAAAGGCCATCATGAATGCTGAGATATAAATATATTTTTTAAATCAATTCAAAGAGTTCGAATTTCTCTATTAACCACAAGTCACTATTTCAGATCATGACTAAAACATAATGGAAGTCATAGTCATTACTGCAATGGGAGTATAGAATCCTCCATTTAATCC
>NW_023253071.1:0-4811 GCF_002007445.2 Ailuropoda melanoleuca
TAATCTTTGATAAAGCAGGAAAAAAACAACCAGTGTAAAAAAGACAGTCACTTCAATAAATGGTGCTGGGAAAATTGGACAGCTACATGCAAAAGAATGAAAGTTGAACACTCTCTCACACCATACACAAAGATAAACTCCAAATGGATGAAAGACCTCGATGTGAGAGAGGAATCCATCAAAATCTTAGAGGAGTGCATAGGCAGCAACCTCTAAGACATCGGCCACAGCAACCTTTTTCATGACATCTCCAAAGACAAGAGAAATAAAGAAAAATGAACTTGTGGGACTTCATCAAGATAAAAACCTTCTGCACAGCCAAGGAAACAGTCAAAAAAACTAAGAGGCAGCCCACGGAATGGGAAAACATATTTGCAAATGACACTACAGATAAAAGACTGCTATCCATAATCTATAAAGAACTTCTAAAAATCAATACACAAGAAACAAATAAACAAATCATAAAATGGGCAGAAGTTATGACCAGGCGCTTTTCCAATGAAGACATACAAATGGCTAACAGACACATGAAAAAATGTTCAAAATCATTAGCCATCAGGGAACCTCAAATCAAAACCACACTGAGTTGCCGCCTTATGCCAGGTAGAATTGCAAAAATCGAAAAGGCAAGAAACAGCAATCATTGGAAAGGATGTGGAGAAAGAGGAACCCTCTTACACTGTTGGTGGGAATGCAAGTTGGTACAGCCACTTTGGAAAACAGTGTGGAGGTCCCTCAAAAAGTAAAAAATAGAGCTACCCTATGACACAGCAATTGCACTACTGGGTATTTACCCCATAGATATAGATGTAGTTAAGAAAAGGGCCATATGGACCCCAATGTTCATAGCAGCATTGTCCACAATAGCTATATTGTGGAAGGAGGCAAGATGCCATTCAACAGAAAAATGGATAAAGAAGATGTGGTCCATATATACAATGGAATATTACTCAGCCATTAGAAAGAATGATCAACCAACATGTGCAGCAACATGGACGGGACTAGAGGAGATTATGCTAAGTGAAAGAAGTCAAGCACAGAAAGACAATTATCATATAGTTTCACTCATTTATGGAACATAAGAAATAGCAGGGAGATTTGTCGAAGAAGGAAGGGAAGAATGAAGGGGTGTAAAGAGAAGGGAGAATGAAACATGAGAGACTATGGACTCTGGGAAACAACTGAGGGCTTCAGAGGAGAGGGGGGTGGGTATTGGGATAGGCCGGTCATGGGTATTAAGAAGGGCACGTATTGCATGGTGCACTGGGTGTTACACGCAAACAACGAATCATGGAACACTATATCAAAAATTAATGATGTACTGTATGGTGTCTAGCATATCATAATAATAAAATTAAATTAAATTAAACTAGATTATTTAATTAATAAACATAAACAATGAAAAGGAAGATAGAAAGCAATGTAATCTGATAGAAGGAAACTTAATAAGAGGCTCGTCTTGGGTGGCCAAAGATGACTCGAGTTCCACAACACATGCTAAAATCCTAAGCAATCCTGAAAGGGCCTTCACTGGGGCCAGTCCTAGAAACAGTCCCCAGACTCTCCAAAGCATCTTGTTATGTTAGGGTTATAATCCTGGAGGGACATTTGTGGGAGTGAGAAAGGTACAATCCATGTAGAGGACAGGGACCGGGGCATGTCCTTCTGCCCAAGGTCAGCTCTTGGCTCAAGTGTTGCTGATGTCTTCCTGCAGACTTTTTGTGCCAATGGTGTGAGTCACTGAAGGCAGGGCTACCACAGGAATCTGTCAAAATGACTGGGGGTGGGCCATCCATGGGTGGGCCATCCAAGGCATTGATAAGTCCCATGCTGTGGGGTCCTGCCCAGTTGACCAGCCAGCACATTGGAACCCAGATGACTCCATTGGCATGGCTCCCACAGGATCTTCCAACATTAAGGTTCCATCAGATGCACTGTTCCCTGGTTGGATAACCCAAAGGCCCTGAGAACTTTCCAAGGTTCAGGAAAGGAGAAGGGACAACCCCAATGGCCGGGACACATGCTGGAGGGCTGTGATCTACGAGGATTGGGGGAAGGGGATTGAGAGAAGTTGGCATGTGGCTGCCATCAGAATGAAAACTGAGGCTGGTGGCCATGATTCCCACCTATAGGCCCTCTTTGGAACATAGGCAAACTCAATCTCTGGTGGCAGAGTACGGGTCCAGATTCAGCAGCCCTTTTATGGGTTGTTTCCAAGAACAGAACATCCCCCTCAATGGAACAGCGTTCAGGATGTGTGTTCGGCTTTTTCCCTGAGGTCTCTCAGTAGCAGCGTGACCCTCTTTGCTTCTCCTGAGGTGCTTTCCTCTGCTCTTCCCCACCACGGGTCTCCTCAATTCCTTGGCATGCCATCCCATGGCTTGAGAGCGGTTGGTATTTCCCTAGATCCTTGACTCTCACCCGTTCCCATAGGCAGATGGAAGACTGCCTGTGTCCTATTGAGCAGTCCCTTAGGGAGATTCATGAGTTACAAAGAGACAGTAAAGCCCAGCCTGGGAAGGTGTGGGCATGGCAGAAAGGGAAGAGCTCAGACTGCACCGCTGGTTTGCATTCTTACGAAAGCCTTCCTAAGGCGGTGGCCATTTTCCCTCAACAGGCCCACTCCCACCAGGATCCCGAAGGAGGCGGCTTGTTTTGAAGCAGACGCAGAAAGCGGCTCTGCAGGCATGGTTCCAACACAACCCGTACCCTGGCATCACTACCAGAGAACGACTGACCCGAGAGCTAGACATTCTAGAACCCATGATCCATTCTCAATGGGGAAAACGTTTCTTTTCCCTTAAGATAAGGAACATGACAAGAATTCTCACTCTCTCCATTACTGTTGAACACAGTACTAGAAGTCCTTGCAACAGCAATCAGACAACAAAACAGAATAAAAGGTATGCAAATCAGCAAAGAAGAAGTAAAACTGTTTGTCTTCACAGATGACATTTTACTGTACACGGAAAACCTAAAAGACTCCATCCCTAAATTACTAAAACTCATACAACAATTCAGTCATATGGCAGGATACAAAATCAATGCTCGAAATCAGTTGCATTTCTATACATGAGCAATGAGACTGAAGAAAGAGAAATTACGGAATCAATTCCATTTACCATAGCACCAAAAATCATGCGATATCTAGGTATTAACTTAACCAGAGACGCATAGGATCTATATTCTAGAAACTACAAATCATTTATGAAAGACATTGAAAAAGACACAAAAAGATGGAAAAACATTCCATGATCATGGATCAGAAGAATAAACATAGTTAAAATGTCTATGCTACCTGGAGCAATCTACACTTTCAATGTCATCCCAATCAAAATACCAGTGACATTTTTCAAAGAGCTAAAACAAACAAGCCTAAAATTTCTGCAGAACTAGAAAAGGCCCCACATTGCCACGGAAATGTTGAAAAGGAAAAACAAAGCTGGGGGAATCACGTTGCCAGGTTTCAAGCTATACTACAAAGCTGTGATCACAAAGACAGAATGGTACTGGCACAAAAACAGACACCGAGATCAATGGAGCAGAATAGAGAACCCAGAAATGGACCCTCGACTCTATGGTCCAATGATCTTTGACAAAGCAGGAAAAAATATCCAGTGGAAAAGACAGTCTCTTCAATAAATGGTACTGGAAAATCAGAGAGCTACATGCAAAAGAATGAAACTTGACCACTCTCTCACACCATACACAAAGATAAAATCCAAATGGATGACAGACCTCGATGTGAGACAGGAATCCATGAAAATCATAGAGGAGAAGATAGGCTGCAACCTCTTTTACATTCGCCACAGCAACTTTTTTTTTTTAATTTGACAGAGAGAGAGAGAGAGACAGCCAGTGAGAGAGGGAACACAAGTGGGGGAGTGGGAGAGGAAGAAAAAGGCTCCCAGCAGAGGATTCTGATGTGGGGCTCGATCCCAGGACTCTGGGATCACACCCTGAGCTAAAGGCAGACACTCAATGACTGAGCCACCCAGGCGCCCCACCTTTTTTCATGACATATCTCCAAAGGCAAGAGAAACAAAAGCAAAAATGAACTTGTGGGACTTCATCAAAATAAAAAGCTTCTGCACAACCAAGGAAACAGTCATCAAAACATTTATCACTTTGAAGTAGTACGGTTGCATCCCTTGGATAAATACCTAGTAGTGCAATTGCTGAATCCTAGAGTAATTAATTCTACTTTTAACATTTTGAGGAACCTCCATACTCTTGTTACACAGTGGTTGTTCCAGTTTGCATTCCCACCAACAGTGTAGGGGGATTTCTATTTACCCACATCTTTGCCACTACCTGTTTGATTCTGTTGTTGATTTTAGCCATTATGACAGGTGTGTGGTGACATCTAATTGTAGTTTTGTTTTCTATTTCTGATGATAAATTATGTTAAGCATCTTTTCATCTGTCTGGGAACCACCTGGATGTCTTCGTTGGAAAAAATTGTCTATTCATGTCTTCTGCCCATCTATAATTGGATTATTCATTTTTGAGTGTTGAGTTTTATAAGTTCTTTGTATGTTTTGGATACTAACGCATTACCAGATATGTCATTTGTGAACATCTCCCATCCGATAGGTTGCCTTTCAGTTTTGTTGATTGTTTCCTTCACTGTGGAGAAGGATTTTATGTTGATGAAGTCCCCATAGCTTATTTTTGCTTTTATTTCACTTTCCTCAGGAGATGTANGTTTCACTTTCCTCAGGAGATGTATCTAGTAAGAATTGTTATGGCCTATACAAGAGGTTCCTGCTGGTGTTCTCTTGGATTTTCATGGTTCCCAGTTTCATATT
>NW_023253072.1:0-7204 GCF_002007445.2 Ailuropoda melanoleuca
AATTGGGCAAACTCACATGGAAGCTAGGGGGCATGGAAACTCATTGATGAAGTCCAGAAAACTTACCTTTACTGGACATAGCAGGTGGAGGAAAGAACACTGGAGCATCATTTTGAAGATTCAAATGGAAATAATCCAGCATAGGTGAGTTCTACCAATTATTGTGCTGTGCCAAGGTAAACCAGTTTTTTCCCCTAATACAGAGTGTGTACAGAGTCAAATGTTGCATGGTAATATCAATCAATTCACACTCACTCTGCAGTCTTAAAATGTTAATCGCCAGTGATGTTCACATCAGCCAGTGGAGACAAGAGAGGAAAAGGAAATAAATAAAATAGAGCTGTCCTGGTACCTGTTTCTGTATCTGGACACAAAGTATAAATTGATAATGATAATTTCTTCTTTTCTATTTTTCCTTAAATTCTGCCAGTACCTTAGCAGAATGGAATAGGAGAAGTTGTGTATATCCTTTATTTCTGTGAGATCTGAAACTTCAGCATCTTGTGTTTCTTGGATAGCTGCACTTCAACTAGGACTGTTAGACTAGTGACTCTTCAGAGGTTTCTCCCTGAATAATCTGGTTTTCAGACTTGGTCCTCCTTACTTTTATATATGAGATCAATTAAACTCTCCTTGGAAATTGGGATCTATCATTTGGTAACGAACTTTCTATTTGTTGTTTGAGGTTAGAAAACAGAGTTAAGATCCAATTTAACAGGAAAACAAAGCAATATGTATGGGCTAATAGTTGCATTCTTCCCTAAGATCTTCACATCTACTGAACCAAACGTTGTGGGGCAGGAAGCAAACATTTATTCAGTGGATTATTTGGTGTCCTAATGAGGACAGCCACTTTCAAATTCACTTCATGGTTCACACCCGTGCAGTCTGACCATGGAGCTATGACAACACATACTGGCCTTTGGTTTCAGGCACACAGTGAAAGCTTTCCAGGTGTCTTTTAAATGAGACAATAATAAAACCTTTAGTAGAACATTCTGCTCTTCTATCAAACCAACTGCTTTATAGTGATGAGAAAAATTAAATCCTTATGCTTGAGTACCTTGTCCCACTACCTTCTCCATAAAAAAGATCTTCAGTTGGTATTTTATAATTCCAAAAATGATGATTATGATGACAGACACACTGCAGGCAAGGAAGGCAAATCTGCATCCAAAGTCAGGAGTTTTTTGGAGGACAAACTGCTGCCCTGTTCATGATCCAGCATAATCCATCTATTGTCCAGGCGCTTTAGGAATAGTGTGACATGAGGGGCTAAGTGTTAGCCAATGTTTTAGGGAAACTGGACACTCAGCAAGATCTTGACCAACACATGCATAGCTCCATTTCTGCCAAGATGACAAATTTGTCCATAGAACCTTTGGTCGAGGCTGAAGTAGCAGGATAAAAATGCTGAATGTCATCTACAAAACTTTAAAACAATTCTGTTTTGTTTCGTTTGTTTTTAACCTACTTTGGGAATTAGCAAATCTTTTCTGTAAGGGGCCAGATAGTATTTTAAGCTTTGTGGTTCATATGGTTTCTCTGCTACTACCTATCTCTGGGTCTGAGCACAAAAGCAGCCATAAAGATTATCTAAACAAATGTGGCCATGTTCCAATAAAACCTAATTTACACAAACAGATGGTATAGCAGATTTAGTCCACAGGCCATAGTCTGCCAACCCCTGATATATTTGATTATTGAACACTTCCATCACTCTGTAAGCTAGTCCTCTGTTAACTGGTAATGGGAAACCACCAAGAGGCCAAGTTTAGCAAAAATAATATGAATCTGATCAAGTGATAGGCTGGAACTGCCTTGCACAGGCTCCCTTGGGGCAATTCTGTACATCCCTTCTTGTCTCCAAGTATTGACCAAATACAAGTATTCTCTTATGGAAATTAACAAATACTATTAGTTAGGGCTT
The DNA here is from genome assembly GCF_002007445.2 of Ailuropoda melanoleuca. Lineage (NCBI taxonomy): Eukaryota > Metazoa > Chordata > Mammalia > Carnivora > Ursidae > Ailuropoda > Ailuropoda melanoleuca. The sequence goes on from NW_023253072.1 coordinate 1,931, forward strand.
CTCACCACCTCCAGCTGGGAAACTAGTTATTGAACACTACCAGCACAGTACTCGTTTTAACCTTTGCTCATAGAATTTGTCTTCAAGTCTGGTTTAATTTTTGCCAAGTCTATTTTATAATAGAAATGCTCCACATATTCAGCCTTATGATTGATTAGGTCAGATTATATCCAGTGCATGATGTCCTATTGTTTTCTGCTCTCCAGACTTAGAAACTTTCTGATCATGTATATCAGACAAGATCTTGGCTGCCCATTTATTTCATTCATTCTCTCATTTGCTGTAATTAAGTTCCCATATATTTCTGGGTAAGCATAAAACCTGGCTTCTACCCCAATCCCAATATTTCCATTAAAATTGGGAATACAACCTTTGTGGATTCATCCACCTTCGTTTCTAAATACCTTCTGAATACCTTCTACCTTTAGAATACCTTCCACCATAGATCTCTCCAGCAAAGTTGGTGGCTACCTCTTCAGTGAATTCCTTATCAAAAGTAGAGAGTATAATCACCAGGCCATCCGGAGGTTGTATTAGGAGGTAGTATCCTAGTTCCATTTCAAAATTTCCTTTTTTTTTTTTTTTTTAACATTTTACTTATAAGTAACTCTACACCCAACATGGGGCTTTTGAGCTCACAACCCTGGGATCAAGAGTTGCATACTTCACTAACTGAGCCAGCCAGATGCTCCCACATTTTCATCTATCTAAGTATTTTACTTCTTTCTGTAAGAATAGGCAAAATGATTCCAGCATCCAACCTCCCTTACTCCAGACAGCCATGAATTTACGCAGGAAATCAGCCAACTGTAGATTATAGATGGCACTCCCAGACGACTGATCCAACACCTCATCTGGAGGTCTATTTTCTATGCCATTCTGGTACCAATTTTCCGATGTGTCAGAGTTCCTGTGGAAAGAACACATTAAATAGTTAACAGGATTGCTTAAGAAAGGAGCCATTTAAAAGTGTAGGGAGAACTATGAAAACTACAAGAAATAATTCCCCCAGGACAATAATAGTAGGGAATTCTGCTGCCATAGACCTGAAGAAAAAAGGGAAGAAGTTTCTTTGGGAATAGGGCTGCCCATCAAGCTTGACCTTTGGTAGCAGGAGGGACAGAGTAAACATGTAGTGATCTGATGGGTGTGGGGCAAGCAAAAGAATAAATACCCTAACCGACTTAAACCCAATTAATAGCCAGACGCCAGGGAGACCATTGAGGCGATCAATTAAAGCCAGAGCTCCAGGCCACAGAGCTGATTCAAAAATAATCAAGAATGAACTGGAAAGATCACAAGAAAATATCTAGCGCAGACATAGTGTGATAGGCATAAAGATTGTTCTGAGAAAACTATACATTAAAAGAAGAGTTGAGGGGAAAATAGCATCACAAAAGCCAAAGGAAAAATTTCAAAGGTAAATGATATGGTCAATAATAACATTAACAGTAACCACAATGATTATAATGGCTTCAACTTATTAAGCATTTAATGTTTTCCAGTAATTGGAAAAATTTCATTATTTCTTAAAACTCTGTATGTGGTATGAGTTATTTTTTCTTTAGTAATGATGGGTGTGTATCTTGAGTGGCTCTGTAACATTCCTAAGTTTGCACAGAGCGTAAGTTAAAGACTATTGTCTGCCAAAGTCAGCCTCTTAAATACTGAATTCTAAATAATCAAGTAAAGTGCTATGAGGAGTTGAGGGAGGAAAGGCTTATAAAATATTGTTGGATTTGATTAAGTTGCTGATTAGTGATCATAGATTCCTGATGTGACACTGACAGGCTCTTAAGAGGTAGGAGCGGCAGTTACAGTTACGCACTCTCAGGAATTTGAGTTTGAATGATGAAAAATAAGTAGGATGGCAACTAGAGGCTACCAAAGGCAGGTGAATAGATATATTTAAACACACACACACACACACACACACACACACATTGATTTTTTAAGACACCACACCTATACATATTAGAAAAGAAATAGGGTAAACATTTTGCAAAGAAAAAATTGAAAATATCAAGTGGGATTATATGCAGGCAAAGGAACCGTATTATATAGGAAAGAATTAGTTTCAGGGTACAGTGATGTACTTCCTGGAATTCCTGTTAAAATAGAATGAACAATGGAATTATTTTTATTTCATCAGACATATGCTATTTTTATAGGAAATATTGGTAAAACGTCAAATTCATACGCACACACAGACGTATAGTTTAGACAAGAATATTAAGAACTTATGCTTTTATCTTTTTTTCTTCTTTTGTCTCTAATTTTGGACTCTCAGGAAATACTCTGTATTATAATGATAGAGAAGTAGTATTTTGAAACTGACCTTTTTTCCTGTCTGTGCTGTGAGCTTGTAAATTATTTACATTTTTTTTACCTATCTGGGATTTAAAAAATGAATAAAATTTAGTGACCTAGGATGTCTTTTCAAAGAGTCTACATAGCTTTCAAGAAGTAGAGCAAAGGGAGTGCCTGGGTGACTCAGTTGGTTAAGTGTCCGACTTTTGATTTCGACTTGGGTCATGATTTCAGGGTTGTGAGATCAAGCTCGGTGTGGAGTTGGCTTAAGACCCTCTCTCCCTCTGCCTCTCCCACGCCCTCTCTCCCTCTCTAAAAAAAGAACCAAAAGAAGTAAAGTGAAGTAACTTTTTTATGACTTTGGAACACCACATAAGTTTCAACTAATTTTTTTCCCTTTTGAATGAATTTACCGATTTCCTCATTTGATCTAACTGATGAGTTCACTTCAGCCTCCTGTGAATAAGAGTTACAGTTAACTAAAAATGGTAGTTCTGAAATCATATGCGATTCTGATTCACATTGAGGCCTGACAGTGGTACTTTACTTTCTACATCAAGCTAGCTAATTAAGAAAATAATAATCACTCACTGTCAGCAACTGCTTCTTATATGTCAGGTACTGTTATAAATAACATATGAATTGTTTCATCCTCATATCACCTTTTTGAGGAAAGTTCAAGTAAGATTACATCCATTTTACAGATAAAGTACCAGGTGGTTAAAAAACATGCCCACGGTTATTAGTTCAGAACTGTTGGAACTGCCTGGCTGTCAATGTTCAGAGCTTACCGGTTTAGCTCTACTCTACGCCATCTTCTAGGTTTGCCACTGGTTAACAAGGTCAAGATCCTTAATAGAAACTGTATGTTTTAATTCCTGTGTTTATCTGCATATGTACACCAAGTGGATTGAAAGAGAAGAGGGAGGTATAGACCTTTCCTCTGTCTGACGGAAAGACCTCAGCTACTGTGTTTGTGGTATCCCTAAATCAAGCTGCCATATATTTCATGATTCTTGACAGAGAATTCAAGATATTTTATTATAAAATTTGAATTAAAATGAACGTGAGAAAAAAATCAGTTTGCTAGTTTAACTTCAGAAAGATAAGATATGTGGGTGCTTTATTTTTTCATTAGCTGCCTACCCTCCCAAATTGCCCTTGTTACATCCACAAATGCACAGCTGAAGGGAAAAACACAGCCACAGAAAATCAACTGGCAGAATATCTCAAGCTAAATATAACTGCCTTCTCATATGATCAAATAAACTGAATTTTACCTGGCATTTTGACCTAGCCATCTTGCTTTATTCATATAAGAGAAGCACGAATTTCTGAAGATAATTCCCTACTTTTAAAGATGTCAAAAAATGGTATGCTTGTGATTTAACCAAAATTTACTGTTATCTATGAAATATTAAAACACTATGTTGAGAAGAATAATACATTATTAAAATATTTATACATGCTACTTTAGATTATGAATTTTAATCTAAATCAATAGTTTTTGATTTCACAATATTTTCATAATTATAATTTCATGATTTTCTTATAATTCAATAGAATGTAATGGAGAGAACTTTTCTCTACAATATTAATAATTTATTGTGTTCAGGTGAGCCAAGCAATACATTAGGAATATGTAGCAGTTTCCACAAAATGAATAAAGGAATAAGGTGTCTCACATTAGTTTAAGTGGTTGAAGATAAAGTAAAATATTATTTTTGAAAACATACCAAATATTCTCTAGATTTAAAAAAAAAAAAGTATACAAAACAAAAACATGAATGTATTGTGAATGTGATTTAAAACCTGAGGATAAAAACTCATTGTTCATCAAATGATAATGTCAACACATATCTTCTTAAGTGTAAATTTTTCTTCATTGCCAAATACAGTTTTCACCTGTTTAGGAGTTAGTTGGTTTGGTACAAAATTTTGAAAGCAAAAATATGCTAGAATTTAGAATGTTTTACATAAGTTACACTCAGATTTTCCAGTTTTTCTCTAAGCATGAAAAAAATTTTGTGCAGATTTAAAAAGAAAAAGAATTAAAGACAGGTATATTGACTTATGTTATCTTTTAAATATTCATAGTTGGGTCTTTATCTTTCCAAGAACAGTAGAAACTTTGATTGATTCCCAGGATACCTAGCAGGCATATTACTTTAGGCATCAACAACTAAGAATTCTAAATTGGACTTATGCCTGATAGAAAGAGTAGATGAAACAATACTTTCTTAATGTCTCTTTTACTCCAAATTCTGCTATTTTATTTTAGTCTGTGAGATACTAAAATCCTTACTGGGATCAACACCATTATTTGTATTTCAAACTCTTCTTCCTGTTCTACGCTGTGTGATACAGTAGAGGGTTAACTATGCAAAAACTTTTATGCATACAAATTTAAAAAGTAATCACTTATTTGTTTTCTAAAAATATATCTTTCACAATAGTGTATTCGGTATTATGAATTTAAATAAAATCTTTTTCAGAAGACACGTTCCCTATTGTTTGAAATCACTGTACAAGATGTAAATAAAATCAAGTAAATCTCCCTCTATCTCTTGTTCACTGACCAAATCAAAATTTTTCCTGGTTAAACATGTTTCCCACCACTCACTCCATAGTGGTTATACTTTCTCCACCATAAGCTGGATTTCCACTACTATTTCCTTATACATCCACAACTTTTAAAAGATGACACACTATGCTATTCATATCTGAAACTCAGGGTCCCTTCAGCAGCCACATGGGTAATTGACATTTAACCTCATTATTTTTTATATATGTGATGACTCAATACATTATCTTCAGATTAGTGTGTACTTTGGTTTAGTTTAATAATTTATTTATTTATTTTTTTAAAAAGATTTTATTTATTTATTCGACAGAGACAGAGACAGCTAGCGAGAGAGGGAACACAAGCAGGGGGAGTGGGAGAGGAAGAAGCAGGCTCATAGC
>NW_023253072.1:8675-9409 GCF_002007445.2 Ailuropoda melanoleuca
TAAAAAAGAAAGTTATTCAGATATTAACTGACTTCCTTACTGAATTCAATTTTAATGTTTTCTTTGTAGCCAAGCATATCACCTGAATATAATAACTCTGTCTCATTTTCAATATTTATACACCTTTTATCTTATTGCACTTTCCAGGACATTGTAAAGCAATACCAATATTAGCAAGTATGCTTGTCTTTTTACACATAAATTCTTGCTGGGACTATTGAAGTGACCTCATAACTAGGTCTCTAACTCCATTTTTATTCTATGTAATCAGCTCCTCACATAGCATGGTTTTGACTTATTTAAAGTCTGTCTTGTGTAATAGCTGGTCAGATCAGTGAGGGCAGGAACTATGACAATTTTGTCACTGATGGCCACCATAAGAATTTCCATAGTATCTGAAACAAAGTAGAGCTATACAATTTATATTAAAATATCTTTTTTTATTTACCTAAATTTTTTTTCTAGCCCTTTGACATATCTTATGTAACTAAAGGAAACTAAGAAACTGTCAAAAGCAGAACTCTGTTAGCTCTATCAGGGAGAGAGAAATTACAAGAATTTGGAAATATTACAAATTTGGGTCTCTCAATGCGTAACAATCTGGCATAGAGAAGATTGTAGTAGTCTTATTTTCTTTCCACTTTCTGATCTGCCAATAATTACATTGGGCAAACTCACATGGAAGCTAGGGGGCATGGAAACTCATTGATGAAGTCCAGAAAACTTACCTTTAC
>NW_023253073.1:0-1567 GCF_002007445.2 Ailuropoda melanoleuca
AGAACAAAACCACCTGTGTGGTCTGCATACTCAGAAATTGTACTGGACTCCATGCCTGTCTCTTTTCCAGTATTGAGCCATGGGCTCAAATGGAACTTAGCAGGAGATATTCGTAATTCAAAATAAGCTTTCTTTGGTAGATCTTTGCTCCTCTAGCTATGAATAAATGTAAACAAGGATATAATCAGGAGCTTCTCCATAACACTGGAAAATATCACAGAATCTGGTGCTGAGACAGTAAGTTCCAGACAAGCATCCTTAGGCTCTCTGGCCAAAGTTGTTCCCCATAAGATAGTTCTTGATTGTCCTTTAGCAGAGCTGGGAGGTGTCTGTGCTGTGGCGAACACCTCCTGGTGCACCTGAATTAAGTGCACCTGAATTAACACATCCTGGAAAGTTGAAATTCAGTTTCATAAGATCACTGAGCAAAACATTTGGCTTAAAGAGGCAACTTCTTCAGAGGGTGCCTTCCATGACTTATTGTATTCTGGTCAGCTTTTGTCTTTGTAACCATGGCTCTGAAGTGTACTCAACATTTGGAATTATCCTGCTGCTAATAATAATAATAATAATAATAATAATAATAATAATAATATACTTGGTGTGCTGTATTCTTTCAAAAGCTTTAAATGCAGGCCCACTGCTGCTTACCACCAATAAATAATCTCCCTAGGAGTGTAATGTAGGAAAAGTTAGGAAGAGAATGAATGACTCAAAAAAAAATTTTTCAACCGAAGCTCTGACCTGTGACTACCACAGAGATTCAGCAAAAAAAAATGTCATGATCTGTGAATACCACACAGAGGATCAGCAAAAACTGTGAGAACTTTGGAGCAGTACCTGGAAGTGATACTTGGATGTTGATCACATTTATCACTTAAGCTGAGAGTCTTATTTAAAAAGAGGCAATAGGCACCAAATGGAGTGACTCATGCTAATTCCCATGAAAACAAAGCAAGACTTAATACCTAACTGAGTTGTAGGAATGTAATCTTAAACCAGTCAATGTGGAATTCCCTGGTTATCAGTACAGAAGTTAGCCACCTCATAGATTCATTTGGTCCCCTAAAGGGTGATGAGGTAATCATCTCTCCTTATAACGGCCCCCTTCAAAAAATGTTTCCCATTTTACACACCACTTTGGAGCTCCTTTTTATTTTCTAGATGGGTTGCTGCCCAATTCATGAATGATTGAAGAAACTCAATTTTGATCACTATGTTGAATTCTGTTTTGTAACAGAGACACTCAGACATTTGAGCCTTAACCAAAATCCTTTTTGTTTCATTCAAACAAAGTCAAACAATCATGAAATCATCTTAATTTTGTCTCCTAATCATTTTTGGTTTTGTTTTGTCTCCTATTTTTTTTTTTTTTACTTCCCCTTTTTCTCCTCAACCCCAGCAATTGCTGTCTTAAATTTTCATAGAGTTTTCTAGGTAAATCTAAATGGTGTTTGGAATCTGATTCTATAAACCAGGATTCTATATCATTCTTCCATTTTGTCTCACCAGTTGTCCTGGTTATGCTTGTCAATAACACACTGTTTTCACCATTTATTTATGTTAT
>NW_023253073.1:2619-5427 GCF_002007445.2 Ailuropoda melanoleuca
AAAGAAAGAAAGAAACTAATTTTGTCCTATACTGAAACTGTTTATTTCTGAATTGGGTAGAAGAAACACCATAGGGAAAATATTGCAGAAGTTTTCTCAAAAATAATCTTGGTAATTTTCTGGTAAAATTTTGGTAATTTTATGCATGGTAAAGTTGGATAACATTGATTCCTCTGTTATAAGGGTTTTAAAAATAACCTTTAATATCAATAGTGTACTTATGTAAAACTAAACCCAACTCTCTTTTATCTGCTGAAAGGTCAAGTTTTATTTATTTTTTATTGGTCTGCTCTTAATAAGAAATTGTAGAACAACAACAATAACAAAAGGAATTGTATAACTATTTAACTTTCTATATTTCATTGCAAGTCTTTGTCACCATGGTTAAATGGAAAACTAAGTAATAGTTCACAGTGACCTATGACCCTATTTGACCAAACATTTTAAAACCCTTTGGGTTTTTTTGACAAACTTCCCTAAAATCAAATACTAAATAAAATATTTTTGTCCTTGAACTAACTAGTATTTATCAGAGAGTCTCTGATGTATCTCAAGATATTTTTTGTTCTCATTATTTAAAAAGGGGGGCAGGATGAAGTTAAACTAATTAGGCTGATTTGATGCGTAAAATTTCAAGGCAAGTACTGTTATTTAAAAAGTGATAGTTTTCATTATGTTGGGTTTGTATAGTGTATGTTATAAGCGTTCTAAAGTTATGTGAAATTGCTAGAAATCTGATATGTCCTGGTATAATGTTATCAGTTACAATTCTACTTATTATCTTCGAAAGTTGGGTATTACTAAAATAATAAAAATTCACTATTCATTCCATTCTAATTAATTCTTATCAGATATTTACTCACTGTCATTTACAGAGAGTTATTGTTTTGCTCAGATGCCTCTGCAAATATTTTACTGCAAAAATGGTCCATCTTCAAGGAAACTCATGGAAAGAACTTTGAAAGTAGAAGTTTCGATTAACTTTAAGATCACAAAACTAGTAAGAATTTCCAGAACTAATAGAAAGACAGGATTTGAGAGGAATACGTATTAATTTAATCAGATTGAATAAATTGAGGAGAATGATTATAGTTTTACGTATTTTTTAAATCATTGCTGGCTCATTATTTTTTTTCTCCAGATTTAAGGAAAACTTGTCTTCTATGCTATGTATGACTTAAAGTAACTGGTAAAGTATACCTTTTTAAACAAAGAAGAAATACTATTTTCCCTCCTTTTCTGACCCCTCCAAAATGGAAAATGGTTGCATATTCTCTTCATTGCAATATAACTATTAGTTACATAAGTTGAGTAAGATTTTGTTCTCCTTGCAACAGGACATACTTTAAAAATTGACTCCATTACCAAAGCTTTGACTAGACTGATATCGGTAGGTACAATCTGATGGCAAATCCATTCATTGGCTTCCTAAAGTCAGAGATTTTAAAGGTTCAAGGTGAGATTCCTTATGAAAAGTTCCAGCAATGCTACCTTAAAAAGACCATACATGGTCAAGCACTGTTCTTGCTGTACTTATATAGATAATCAGGCCACGTTTAATGCAAACAAATTAGTTTTACTGTGATTATCTTTGAGAGAAAAGTGGAATAATCATAAAGAGAACATTATATTTGCATCTCTACAGCTATTATACTCTTATCCTGTTAAATGTCATTGAAGTTTTGTTATATACCTTTAAATGGGACTTGATCCAGAATTCTTCCATTTCCTTGAATATTTGGCTAGGACTATGCAAAGTAACATTTCCAATGTATTCCCAGCCTTTGGATTTGAAATTACTAAGAGCAAAAATTGCCCTTAAATCTTTTTGGAAAGGAATATCCTGCGTTCTTTTCATGACCCTGATGGCAGCCAAACCTTAGAGACTAGAAACTTGGGCTTATATTTCACACCTAAATGAAATTACTTGATGTCTGGTCTAGTGCAAAGACGGGAAACTTACAAATTATAATGACTAGTAAGAGATCTTGCTGACATCAATGTAAACTACTTCCTCCCAAGACGCCAGAAGACTTCACATTTTACTAAACATGAAACCCTTACTTCTCCTTCTTCTTCTCACCTTTCTTCCTTATCTTATTTTTTTGGCCTTCTCCTTCCCTCCTCTTCCTCCCCCTCCCCTTTCTCTTCCATCTTCTCCTTTTCTTGTTCCTCCTCCTCTTCCTCCTCTTTCTTCTACTTCTTCTTCTTAACCTTCTTTTTCTTTTACATTTATTCTGTCATTGGCTTGGAAGAATTGTGCCAACATCAATATCTTCCAGGCCATTGCTAGGGGATAATGTTTAGTCTATTGTATTGTCATCAAAAAGTTTGATCTGTTCATAATACTAGAGAAACTGGCCCATGCTCCTGTCTTTGGTTAACAGCTTCAAACCCAGGGAATCTCACACCCAGGTTTTTCACAAAGAAAGGAACACAAGGCAAGTACAACCAGAACAAAACCACCTGTGTGGTCTGCATACTCAGAAATTGTACTGGACTCCATGCCTGTCTCTTTTCCAGTATTGAGCCATGGGCTCAAATGGAACTTAGCAGGAGATATTCGTAATTCAAAATAAGCTTTCTTTGGTAGATCTTTGCTCCTCTAGCTATGAATAAATGTAAACAAGGATATAATCAGGAGCTTCTCCATAACACTGGAAAATATCACAGAATCTGGTGCTGAGACAGTAAGTTCCAGACAAGCATCCTTAGGCTCTCTGGCCAAAGTTGTTCCCCATAAGATAGTTCTTGATTGTCCTTTAGCAGAGCTGGGAGGTGTCTGTGCTGTGGCGAACACCTCCTGGT
>NW_023253074.1:0-9816 GCF_002007445.2 Ailuropoda melanoleuca
CCTTTGCTTAGTTAATGGCACGAGAGTGTGAATTTTTTAACATACTTGAAAATGAACCTGAATGTGCTATTTGACACCGTATTTTTTATTACAGCCCAATTTAGTTCGTCCTCCTGTCCTGTGAGGAGCTGTTTGGTCTTTATTATCTTGATTTTTCCATGGCTGTGGCACATTGAGTTTGTGGCTGTGGTATTCACAGGTGGAGTGAAAGGCATTACGGCCCTGGTCGTGTTGTCCTAGCGCCCCACAGACCCTGCGGTTTCAGGCACCCTCACAAGAGGGCACCCAAGCTCCATGCTTCAGGGCAGCTCAGACCCGCAGCTGCACTGTCCACGTCAACGCCTGCTTCGATTTCCCTCTAAAGATTGTTTCTCAAGCAGCATGGCCTCCCCGGCCTCCCAGCCAGGGTGACCAGGTACACGTGGACTTGTCCCTCACGCATGCCCAGCAGGGCCCCTGCAGCCCCGTGCAGCCTCGCCGGGAACACAGCAGGGCTGTGCTCACCCTCACCTGGGGGGGTGGGAGGGACCAAGGGCCTGTGGTCTGCACACCCTGAACAGGCGTGAGCCTCAGCCTTCTGCGAGGGGCCCATGGCACCCACCGTGCCACCGCCCTGCGTGGGCTGTGCCTCTGGCTGTGGGCGGTGACTGTCCACATGCTGTCCACGCCCTGCCCGGCTCCATGCACATCTGCTCCGAATACAGATCTAAACAGCACTGTGGCCTGCAGAGCCCTGGGGGGAGTCTCAGTAGAAAGCAAGTTAATGTTTAAGTGTTAAATTTATTAAATTAATGAATAAGTTGGTAGCCACTAACTCAACAACCTTTTAAAAAGGATTAATGACCCGAGAGGGCCAATGAGGGGCCTCAGGGCACAAGGACCTCATGGTGCTAAGGGCCTGCGTGTTCTTTCCTGTGTGTGTCCCAGAGTTGGTACTGAAGAAGGGGGCCACCCAGAAACACCAAAAGGTGCAGACTCCAAAACCCACCAAGGCCTGTTCCCTGCAGCCCAGGACCAGGAGGGGCAGGCTGGCAGGACAGAAACATTTTACACGGTAAGTGATCCACACCAGCCTAACATGCAGACGTCCCTGTGGACCACCCAGCCCTCAGCAAACAGCTCTGCCCCACCAGACAGGAATGAGAGCCCCCCATCCCTGCCAGGTGCTGCAGGGGAGCGGAGGGGGGGCCGGGACTTCACCCCACCAGGCAGGATCAATCCCCCTGCCCCCCACTAGGTGGTACCAGGGGTCTCCACACCATCAGTGGCAGGGAGCGGAAACGGGCCACCTCACGGGGCTGGAACTCCGGCCCTGTCCGTCAGGAGGAAGGGTGCGACACCAAGAGGGGGAGCTGGACTTCCGCCTGCCTTGTTGGTCCTGGGACTGCCCCTCCCCTGCGGAAGAAGAGCCAGAGAAGTCCAGTTAGAACGAGTTAAATGAGCTGAAGGATCTCAGGCTTCCAGTAACCCGGGAAGATCTCAAACCGAGTGAAAAGACTATAGCTGCCAGCACAAAGACACGGCGTTGGCGTTAGCGTATCTGACATGTTCAAGCAGCCAGCATCGACATGCTTCAGAAGGGAAGTAAAGCACAAACGCATGGAAACCGATGAAGAGCCTCAGCAGGGAGATCTGAATCCACCCGAGGAGCTAAGTTACACGGAGAGCTGGAGGTGAGGGTCATCCTAGCAAAGAGAAGGCCCAGCAGCTGAGCTGGACGCGGGACCGGAGCACAGGGAGCCACCGCGGGCTGGAATTACCCAACCACGAGGCCCTGCACACTGTGCAGACCTAAAGGGAGCTGACCTTTGTGCTGAGATGGAACCCCGGAGGAGGAGGAGGGCTGAAAAGTCCCGAAGGTATCCTGATGGGAGCCGCCGATTTGACGGGATGGAACGTGCTGCCCGCTGCGTCCTCCCGCCTGAGCGCCGGCCTTCAGCTTCCCTCCGCGGTGAGGCTGAGAGGTTTTACCTACAGGCTGATCACAAAGGTGTGAAAGGCAATGCTTCCCATGGTATTTATGGTCCTTGTCCCTATTTGCTCCTTCTGTTGAGAGTGCCGTGCATATATTTACAGTGCAGGTCTGTGTTTCTGTGCACGTGTGTGTGCGCTCGTGTGCACATGCGTGTGTGTGGGGCTGCGGGCACAGGAGAGAAAGCCCGCCCTGAGCGTCTGTGTGCTCACCGCTGAGCCGACGAGGTGTTGGTGTTGGGTTTGTCGGCAGAGGTGACCTCACCCAAACCCGCCCTGGCGGGTGACACGGGAGCCGCACGTCCACAGCCTCTCCCCCGCGAGAGTCCGTGCTTTGGTTTTGGTGTTGCCGATCTTCAGAATCTTTTTCCCCCAAACCGTGTCCGGCTCCCGCGGGAACAGCCTGCAGCCCTGGTCTGTCCTGCAGGCCGTGAACAAGGAGAAGAGTGAGCTTGTCACGCCCCAGGTCCTTCCAAACAGGAGCAGGGAATCCCTTTGTTCCCAAAACCACTTTGTGGACTGGAGGCTTGCTGGGCCCGTTTGCCTGTTTGTGGTGAGAGTGGCGCCCAGGCCCCGTGTCTAGCCCTACGCGGCTGGAAATGTTTGCCTGGAGACAAAAAGCCAGAAAGTAGTCTCCGTAGGCAAAACGTCAGGACTTTAAAAACCTGGTTTCTGATCGTGGGGGGATAGTGTAACCACCTAATTAATGTTCAACTCCATTGCTGAAGAATGTTTTCTCAAAATGAATGCTCTTTTCTAGTCCAGAACATACGCGTGCAGCTGGCAAGGAGAAACGCTGTGTTTCACGGTGGATTTTGCGTTGGGATTCACCTGTTTTGACAGTAAGACAAAGGTAAGCTCCCCGGCATGTGCTGCGTGTTGCCCCAGGGCGATGCGCACTGTTCACACTTCAGAGAGGCAGACTGGACTCTACCAGCCTGGTTTGCTGGTGCACAGCGGCGGCCTCGTAGCCGGGCGGAGCCGCCGAGCCCAGCGGTGCGCCACGCAGGTGTGCGGTGCCTCCCGACACCGCCCGCGCCGGCACGGGGTGGGTCTCCTGGGTCCTACTCCAGGGAAGGACCCCTGGCACTAAGGTAAACACTTTGAAAAGATTCGTTATCTCCTGCCCGACTTAAACCTGAGCGTTTTGGTGAGCGCGCAGCAGCCCTTCCTGGTGGGACTCCTCAGGTGCTCTGCTGAGGCTGACGGACTTTACCGCACCGAAGACCACCGTTTCCACCAGCCTCTGTGACGGGCCCGAACGTTCACCTCAGAACCCACGGGGCTCATTCAGAATGCAGGATGGGAAAGCATGGGCAGGACAATGCTTCACACCGCAGGGGCAGAGCCGGCCGGCTTAGCCTGTGCCAGCATTTCGTCGGCACGGAGCCAGGGACGCCTCATCTCAAGTGGTGTCCTCGCTGGTGTTTATTTCCAGACTCCCCTGTAAAACCTTTGCACACTCTCTTCTACGAGTGAATCACTGCACCGAACTCAGGAGCCCCTGTGAAGTCGCACGCTAGCTTTTCGGAGGTCTGGCCCGTGTCTTCCCCATTCTTCCAGAGAGTGGTTCCCACAGGGGTGAGTTTGCCCTCGGGGGCATCTGGAGGGGCGTTTCTGCTGGCATCCGGTGGGGAGAGATCAGAGACGCTGAGAGCGCCCTGCCGTGCACGGAACGGCCAGCAACAGGGTCAGTGGTGCGGAGCTGGGAGCACTGTTCTAAGGAGGGGCTGCCTTCTCGACAGAATTCTCAACAAGAAAACTCACTGCACACTTACTTTATTCCCTACCAGGAAAATGGGTAGGAGGTTTCACAATAGTATTTGTTTACTTACTTTTTAGAGAAGAGAGGAGGGGAGGGCAGAGGGAGAGAGACAGACTCTCAAGCAGACCCCCTGCTGTGCATGGAGCACGACATGGGCTTCAATCCCATGACCCTGAGACTGTGACCTGAGTCACAGTCAGGAATTGGACACTTAAACGACTGCGCCATCCAGGCACCCCTCTCCTTAGTGTTTAGAACCACAGCAGGGCCCGTTTGCAGGAACACTCAATGCTAAGAAGGATTCGTGTGCTCCGTCAGCGTCAAGGCCACGGAGAGGGCGCCCTGACGCAAGCTCCCGCAGGACGGGCTCCATGTGGCACTGGCCGTGCGGCTGGGCCTGAAGCCGGGTCTGCGTAACCTCCATGCACCAGTCCTCTGAGTTAGCGACGGAAGCAGCTATCCAGGCGCAAGGAAGAAGTTTCTACACCGTCTCTCAACTATCAGGCCTGACGTGGAGCTTATATTTCTCGTTTTGTGTTCCAAGAAAATCTAGGTTTTCGGAAATCTAACTGAGACTTTCCAAATGTCACCTGAAGAACAGGTTTCAAGTCGTCTGGACTGCCCTCCACGAGGACCTGCACGCCCCCTCTCCAGTTGTGTGTGGCAGTGTTGTCTGGGGGTCTGGGGGGACGAGGCCTTCCTGGAGGGAGCCCACCAGCTCTCTGTCTGTCCCAGGAGCCGAGCACTGCCGAGAGATTTGTCTGTGGCGGCCCGTCTGGGCGGTGTGTGCACACCAGGTACATCTGGTTCTCAGGGTCAAGGCTTGCACAGCGCCAGGTCACTGTGTCATCCTGTGGAGCTGTCTCTTCTCTGGGTGTTCCTGCTGTGTGCAACACGGGAGCCCCATGTCCATTCCACCTTCACAAGGGCCAGCCAGGGGTGCACGTGGCTGTGAGATCCTGTAAGAGACAACCTCCGTTCGCAGGACCATGGGGCCCCTCAGCGCAGAGTGGACGGCAGGAGCCTTGATGGTGCCATGGGGAGATCTGACTCAGAGCAGATGAGAAGTGACCCTTCGACCCCAAACTCTGCTGAGGCCCCTGGCCTTTTAGGCGCTCCGATTAGGGCTGAAGGGCAGCCTCGGGGAGCGGAGATGGGGTGAAGTTGGTGAGCTATGATGCCCACATGTTCACACCAGCAGCACGTTTTTGCTTTTATTTATCCTGTGAACTTGCTGTCTTCCTTGGCTGTTCCGTGCCCCTCTCCAGGACGTCACTCCCTTCTTGTCACACCCCTCCGTGTCCCTCCTGCATTTCACGCTGGTGCGGTCAGGCAGGCGTGCCCCTTGAGAGACCCTTCCTACCAGTGCATTTGGCATCTCCCTGGCTGGCCCTAAAGTCAACCAAATACAAGATCAGAGAGCTAGAACACGTTCCTCAGTGGGACGCACAGCTGTGCTGCTGTAAACGTCCTGACAACGAGCTTCAGAGCGAGACGAAGGTCTTACGGTCCCTGGCTGTTTATCTAGGACCCTTAACTGCCTCACTCTGCTGAACGCAGCGAGGCTGCTCTCTGCCACCCTGCCCTTCGTGGCGCTGCAGCCAGCCCGCCAGGAGCCCCCTAGCTCCACGACTTGTGTGCCTGGGGGAGGGGACAGGCCCTTGAGAAGCCCCTCCCTCCCTCCCTGACCTGGCGGGTGCGCCAGGAGCACTCCTGCGCTGGCTGTGGGGAAACCTCCCACCTTCCCCGTCTGTCTTGCCCTCCCACCCACTCAGTGTCAAGTTCACTGTCTCAGGTCCAGTTTTTACAAAGTTCTGGTGAAGTCATCTTTTCCGTCACCTGAGCCTTAGATCAGACACAGGACCTTCCCCCGACCTATTCCCCTGTGAAGGTGAAGTCTTGACATTTTCCTTGTGTTTAGTTCTTGATTGTAAGAAGTTCTGGCCTAATACTTATGTGTTTATCATGTATTAAGACAGTAACTGGAAATTTTAAAAACACAAGACAGCGTAAAAAGAAAATTCACCTAGAGTCTTGTTTCGTGTAAGCCTTTTACAAATTTTTAAATTTACAATATTTGAATTAATTTTCAAAAGAAAAGCTTTTGAGGCTTTCCTGTGAGGAGTGTTATCAGCGGGTTTTAAGTCTATGAAGTACTTACGGCTCTTCTTCATTTGACGCATCTTTATTCCTTTAATGTATGATGACGTTTGTAAATTCGGTAAACATAGGTTTTCCTTTATTTCTAGATTGATATGAATAATTATGAAAATGATGTTTCTCCATAGGCCATTAATATAAGTTATTAGGGGAAAACCACATAGATGTTTTGGCCTTAGAGATATTTAGATTGAGATTGACCATGTCTATATACGCGAGATAATTCGCACTTCCACGCTATAATATGCTTTAGACCAGACCATTTTGAGTTACTTCTGGGCTAGAAGTGGACCCACAATGTGGCGACAGTAGTATTCACCAAATGTTCCTAAGAACAAAGACGAGGTTTTGGTAGGGGTCCCAGATTGGATGCTGAAGTAAACGTGCGGTCAGATTCCTTAGCTCCCCACTTCCGTGCTCGCCAGAGAAAGGTGAACAGTTGTCTGCACGTGTGAATCACTCACATCAGCTGTCCCTCCGCACCACAGTAAGGGAGTGAAGCGGGAGACGACCTGTCACCCGGAAGCAAACATGCTTGGCCGTGCACATTTTTCCTGCTCTTACAAAATAAATGGGAACCCTGTTGTCTAATATCTTTAAATTTCTAGACAAATTATTTTCCAACCACTTAGGCCAGAATAAACCAGAACTCTGTGTGCATCTGCCCCGCCGCCTTGCCGGTGCTGACAAGTGTCTCTGCACAGACGCCAGGGGTCACTGTACAGGCCCCGTTCACTCGGAGGCCCTGGGCGGCAGATGACTGTCCACGCTTGCTCCCTCCGGATTGGCGGTAACCGATGTCCCGTTTCTGTTGGACCACATTGGAAGCCGGAGAGGACGTCAACAAGAAGCAGAGAACAGACTGTGGGCGATCAGCAGCAGAGAAGCGAGACAGCCCACAGAGGAGCAATCGAGTGTGGCTTGAGACGTAGGACCAGAGTGAACTTCCCCGACTGACTTACTGCCTGGGGGCGTGTTGGGAAGTGGCCTTGTGTGTGAACGTGAGCTTGCATATTCCAGATGCTCTTCTTAGTGACCGAACGTTCCTCACACACACTCTGTTGAGGGTGATGTGCGGGGGTCCTCAGGGAAGTCCTCTCACCTGGTCCCCAGCTGGGCTGGAACCCAGTAATCCCACAAAGAACAGAAAGGTTAGATCTGAAAACACTTGAAAAGAATGACTCTGTCGCCGGAGAGGAAATGTCAGTTTGGGTCTGGCCTGACTTGGTGGGAAGAGCTGCACCCTGTGGCCGGGCAGCACGACACTGAGGCCACAGGCACCGCGTCCCCCACAGGCCCAGAGGCCCTGCTTTCCATGGTCAATAGTCAGTCAAGGGCGTCAGGAGGGACGTGAGCCGGACGGTCAGCACCCACAACCTGGCAGCATGTTTCCAGCAGCTCACGCTTGCCCATGAGACTGCTGTTGAACCAGCACTGGCACCGCAGATGCTGTTCCAAGATCAAGACCCCAAACCCAGGCCTCCCGGGCGTCTCCCCTCGCCCTGCGTGCAGACCGTGTCTGCCTGCGTGTGCACTGGGGTGGCGCTCCCGTCCGGGTGGCCCGTGGACATCTGTCACATCCCCGCCCGGGGAGCCACGCGTGCTCTGTGGAGAGCTCAGAGTCCCGGACCTCTGCTACGGCCTAGAAGCTTTCAGGGGACCCAGGCGGACACAGCATCATCCCTGGAGATAGCACATCCGTTTCTAAGGGAAAGTTCCTCTGGGGCGCCTGGGTGGCTCAGTCGTTAAGCATCTGCCTTCCACTCAGGTCATGATCCCAGCGTTCTGGGATCGAGCCCCACATCGGGCTCCCTGCTCGGTGGGAAGCCTGCTTCTCCCTCTCCCTGTGCCCCTGCTGGTGTTCCCTCTCTTGCTGTGTCTCTGTCCAATAAATAAATAAAATCTTTTTTTAAAAAAAGTTCCCTTTTTCGTACAAGAGAATGGGAAGTGCCTCGGAAACTGCCCGGAGCAGAGGAAGTGCCTGCACCGGAGCCGCCTCCTGCCCTCTGCTCCTGACCCCCCAACAGCTACCTCCCCTCGCTCCCCCCCGCTTCCCCCCCCGCCCCCGCAGTCCTGTCCTGCACCTGGCCTGCCCATGTGGTGCAGGTGCGCCTGGTGGGTCAGGGCCTTGCCGGCTCCCCGTGCAGCAGCTCCTGATGTGCTGACAAAAGCGCCCTGGTCCCTCAGGCAGCGTGGCTGTGGGAGAAAATCGATGCGTAACTGGACACGGCCGTGTGTTCTCCGAAGGCCGCGTTAGCCTGGAAGCAGGACAGGTGGGGGACAGGGTCAGCGCGCAGAGAATGTGCTGGAAGGAACCAGAAATACACCCGAAGGACCCGTCGTGCGGCTCAGCAGCAGCGCCTCTGCCGGGGTCTTCTGTCTGTAATGTCGGCAGCCGACCCCATGTGCGATGTTGCTAATGGAGGCAGTTCCCAGACGTTAGCCTGATGACGGCAGCCACTGCGAGGCTCCTCTTCGCTCAGACACGTGCTTTTACTGTTCGTAAAACCACGATGCTCCCGGCTTCCGCTGATGACAGGTTCCTGTGTGACAGCTGGCGAGTGTTAACGTCCACGGCAGACGAGATCCGGCCATTCTGAGTCTCTGAGGTGGGCTCGCCAGGCAGGTGCAGGAGCCTCGGGAGCCCCGGCGGCTTGCCCAGCACCCTGCTCGCCGTTGCCAGTGCGCCTTCCTGTTAGCTGTGCTGTGCCTGTTGCTTGGTGGCTGATGGCAGCGGGCCAGGGGCTGCCCCCGAGGAAGTGGAGCCTGCACTGTGAGTTCTGGGCAAAGCCTCCTAATTCCAACATGACCAGGCCCTCTGGCCGGGAGGGAGGAACCCCAGCCCGGCTGAAGGCGGTATAGACCCACGTTCTTCATCCTGAAGGGAAAGACCCGGGCGTTGTTCCCTGAGACCCCAGCAGAGTTCTGGAGTCCCAGCACCCTGAGGAGCTAGTTTGGACCCTCTGTCCTGAAACGCCAGAGAGAAGTGCAAGACCCTGAGGTCAGTGAGTCAGGGGTCGGCCACGGCCGAAGTGCGTTTGAAACCTTCCCCCACTGTTACTGCCTCTTTACAGAAAGATGGTTCATTATTACAAAATGAGCACTTCTGTTTAATGGAAACCGGACCTGCAGCTTGCACGGGATTCTTCCGGAAGATGAAGACATTTATCATGCAGTGTCTGTAATCACAGACCAACTTTCGTAAAAGCCACTCAGTATTTGTTGCAGACTTTTTTTTTTTATTAAACAGTGAGAATTTATGAAGCACGTTTCATCTCTAAAGTACCTTAGCAAACAGTGTGTGGTTTTTGCAGTGGTCCGAAGAGGTCATCACCGCCTTTCAGCATAGTGTGGGAGAAACTGACGCGGACTGGTTTGGGTGGGCTCCAGGTGGGGCCTGTCGGTGGGAATGAGGGATCCCCTCCGTCTGTACCACGGACCGAGTCTTGTGCTCTGCAGCAAGAATGGGCCTCCTAATGGATTTTATTTTTTTTTTAAATGTTTGTTTTAATATGGTTACAAATGTCTGGTAAACATTATAAGGGTTCTAATTTTCTTTTTTTTTTTATTTTTTTAATTATATTGTGTTAGTCCCCATACAGTACATCCCTGGTTTTTGATGTAAAGTTCAATGATTCATTAGTTGCGTATAACACCATACATTACCTTGGAATTAACTTACCCAGAGACGTAAAGGATCTATATTCTAGAAACTACAAATCACTCTTGAAAGACATTGAAGAAGACACAAAAAGATGGAAAAATACCCCATGCTCATGGATCGGAAGAATTAACATAGTTAAAATGTCCATGCAACCCAGAGCAATCTACACTTTCAGTCCTATCCCTATCATAATACCGAGGACATTTTTCAAAGAACTGGAACAAATAGTCCTTAAATTTGTATGGAACCAGAAAAG
>NW_023253075.1:0-9144 GCF_002007445.2 Ailuropoda melanoleuca
CTCCACACCCCCATGTACTTCTTCCTGGCCAACCTGTCCTTTGCTGACATCTGTTTCACCTCCACCACCGTCCCCAAGATGCTGTGGAACATCCAGACTCAGAGCAAGGTCGTAACCTATGAAGGCTGCCTCAGCCAGATATTTTTTTTTGTTGTGTTTGGATGCCTGGACAATTTACTCCTGAGTGTGATGGCTTATGACCGCTTTGTGGCCATCTGTCACCCCCTGCACTACACGGTCATCATGAACCTCCGGCTCTGTGAACTGCTGGTTCTGGTGTCCTGGATCATCAGTGTTCTGAATTCCTCATTACAGAGCTCAGTGCTGTTGCGGCTGTCCTTCTGTACAGAGGTGGAAATTCCCCATTTTTTCTGTGAACTCAATCAGATCATCCAACTTGCCTGTTCTGACCCCTTTCTTAATGACATGTTGATGTATTTTCTAATTGTGCTTCTGGGTGGTGGTCCCCTAGCTGGGATCCTTTACTCTTACTCTAAGATTGTTTCCTCCATACTTAGGATCTCATCAGCTCAGGGCAAGTATAAAGCATTTTCCACCTGTGCATCTCACCTCTCAGTTGTCTCCTTATTTTATTGCACANCACCTGTGTATCTCATCTTTTGGTTGTCTCCTTATTTTATTGCACCAGCCTAGGAGTGTACCTTAGCTCTGCTGCTACCCAGAGCTCCCACACAAGTGCAGAGGCCTCGGTGATGTACACGGTGGTCACGCCCATGCTGAACCCCTTCATCTACAGCCTGAGGAACAGAAACATAAAGAGGGCTCTGAAAAGAATCACTGGGGTTCCAGTGATGTAAGGGCCCATCGTCCTGGCACTGAAGAAATGCCCATGATTGCAGGCCTCATAGCCTCAAAGCTGGAACTGCTATTCATCAACCAGCCTGTGGAAATAGAATCTGGTCCTTCTATTTATTTCCTGGATTTCCATTTGTTTGAATTCAACTTCTCCATACATTTAAGTAATTCACTTTATTAAGCTTCTGCTCTGTCTGATACACACACTGTTTCCCCTTTGTCCACTTTCATATATTCTTAATGTTTTCCCCAATCTTAAATCACAAATGCCTGGAAATCTCTGTATCTTACATGGGTCATCTTGGATTTCTTAAAAATAGTTTCGTTCCAAATGACTTACATCATGCCAAGTAAGTTTTCCCTGGATTTCCCAAAAGAACATCATGAGTTGTATTCTTTATATGGAAGAATATACAGTTGGCCACTAAGCCCTTCATATGACTTTATTGTTGATGAAAACACAAAACCCCCGTTTTCACCTAGAGTCTGTCAATCTTGTTTCATCACCACCTCATTCCTCTTCCTGAATGTGGACTCTAACCTTGTTCTGTTTAAGTCTCAGGCTCCTGACAGCGATGCTCGCACTAGGAAAGCCTGGGCACCCCCTGCGCCCCTGTGCTTGTGGACATTCCCACAGATGCTTCCCCTGACCAGAGCCTCTGCTGTGGCTGCACCAGCCCTTGGGTTCTCACTGTGACTGCAAGACAGGCCTCAGCAGCACCATCAGAGACTCTAACAAAACCAAGTTTAGTACTAACAGGTCCTCGAGGGCACAGGGGATGCCCTAAGGCCTTTTGGAGAGGTTTCAGAGAGGTAGAAACGCATTGAGAGGGACGGAGAGAGTGAGCTCCCCTGAACGATCTGCCTTTATTAGGGTCCATAGCCAAAATGGTTAGGGGATTGTAGGTTCAGGATTTATTGGAGAATTTAAATGAGCAGAAATTGGGTGTTAAAGGGGAAAGCAGGGTCACTCATGTGTCTGCATGGAGGTGACCCAGAGCTTTCTGAGGTCGTACTTCATGGCTCGAGCAGGCTGAGTACTTCCCTGGTAATTGTGTCCCAACTGACAGTGTGTTTATTCACCATGGTTGTGTTTGAAATGCGTGCCTCAGAAATCCAAAGCTTCATGTCAGGCACTTATTCCATAAACTTGCTCCTGTGTTTCCTCACTGGTCTCCTGCTTTTACTCTCTTGAGTCAGCTCCAGTCCAAAAAGCCTCCATAGCCCCTGGCAAGGACTGATTAGCAAACATCACTCTTCCAGTGGAGTCTCCATGGAAAGACAAATTTGAATAAACAGATCCACCTGATATGGTCTTAGTGTCAGAATGACCATAAATATGACAAAGCAAAATTTCAAAACATGCATTTTATTACTACTCAAAATAGTTCTTTCTTTAAAAAAAAATGTATAGTTCAAACAGAAGGGGGAATGAACCACGAGAGACTATGGTCTCTGGGAAACAAACTGAGGGCTTCAGAGGGGAGGCGGGTGGGGGAATGGGATAGGCCGGTGATGGGTAGTAAGGAGGGCACGAATTGCATGGTGCACTGGGTGTTATACACAAGTAATGAATCATGGAATTTTACATCAAAAACTAGGGATGTACTGTATGGTGACTAACATAATATAATAAAAATTATTATTAAAGGAATAAATAAATAAATAAAAGCTCTGATTGACGGGGAAAAAAATAAATGTATAGTTCCTACTGTGCATCTGCTTATCGAAACACGGAAGACTAGTGTCCACAACTGAGGGGGTTTATTCATCCATTGAGGCGAAGGGTTGGTTAGAGTCTTCTATGTTTTATCACTGAATTAGGTCTTTCATCTAAATGAATTTATTTGTGTATACGGTGTAAGAAAGTGGTCCAGTTTCTTTCTTCTGCAGGTTGCTGTCCAGTTTTCCAAACACAATTTCTTAAAGAGACTATCTTTTTTTTTTCCATTGGATATTCTTTCTGCTTTGCCAAAGATTACTTAACCATGTAGTTGTATGTCCATTTCTGGGTTTTCTATTCTGTTCCATTGATCTATGTGTCTGTTTCTGTGTTGTACCATTCTGTCTTAATTACTGCATCTCTGAATCGTGATGCCTCCAGCTTTGCTTTTCTTTTTCAGGATTGCTTTGGCTATTCAGGGCCTTTCGTGGTTCCAAACATATTTTGGGATAGTTTGTTCCTGCTTGATGAAAACTGTTGATGGTAATTTGATAAGGATTGCATTAAATGTGTAGATTTCTTTGGGTATATAGACTTTTTAACAAATGAACCATGAGAGACTGTGGACTCTGGGAAACAAGCTGAGGGCTTCAGAGGGGAGGGGGGTGGGGGGAATGGGATAGGCTGGTGATGGGTATAAGGAGGGCACGTATTGCATGGAGCACTGGGTGTTATACGCAACTAATGAATCATGGAACATTACATCAAAAGCTAAAGATATACTATATGGTGACTAACACAACAAAATAAAAATCATTATAAAAAAATAAATAAAATCTCTTCTCTTTACCACCACCACTTAAAACCACATTAAATAAATATTAACAAAAGTGAAATACTAAAACAAAAAAAAGACAAAAAACAAAACAAAACAAAAAAAAATGTTTGTTCTTCCAATCCATAAGCATGGAATTCTTTTCCATTTCTTTGTGTCCTCTTCAATTTCTTTCATCAGTGTTCTACAGTTTTCAGAGTACAGATCTTTTACCTCTTCAGTTAGGTTTATTTCCAGCTATCTTAGGGTTGTGGTGCAATTATAAATGGGATCAATTCCTTGATTGTTCCTTCTGCTGCTTCGTTATTGATGTATAGAAATGCAACAGATTTCTGTATGTTGATTTTTTTTTAATTTTTCATTCAGTTAGCCAACATATAGTAAATTATAAGTTTTTGTTGTAATGTTCAACTATTCATTAGTTGCATATAACACCCAGTGCTCATCATATCTTGTGCCCTTGTTCTTTTTTTTGAAGTGAGTTTTTCCGTCTTGTCATTCTGTCCAGAGAAGAATAGATGAACAAGAGAACAAAATACTAAACTGGCAACAATGACCCAAGAGAAATATACACTAAACAAATCAGAAGAGACCCAAACCTGAAAAAATAAAAAATTTAAATTTAAAAAGAAAGAGAGTGAATATGATCAAACATGTGAACAGAACAGAGCAATACACCAGATCCTGTGTGTATTTTGGTCTGTTTGTTAGAAAAGTAGATCCCAAAATTGTAAAGAAAGAAAAACTTATAAAAATAATAATAAAAACACACAAAAATAAAATTAAATACAATGAAAGAATAGAATGTAACAGTAAGTGAAAATTAAAAGAAAAAAAGAAAAAAATATATAAACAAACAGGTGAACAGAATAGAGCAATACAATATATCCTGGGTGTATTTTGGTCTGTTTGTTAGAAGAAAGTATATCCCAAAATTATAAAGAAAGAAATATATAGATATAGATATATAGTTTTGCATATATATATGCAAAAATAAAACTAAAACAATGAAAGGATAGAATGTAACTGTAAAGATAAAAATTTAAAAAGACTTTAAAAAAGAGAGTGAATATAATCAGACAGGTGGGGAGAATAGAGCAATACTCTAGATTCTGGGTGTAATTTGGTCTGTTTGGTAGAAGAAATTGCATCCTATAATTGTAAAAAAAGAAAAACTTATATACACACAAAAATAAAATTAAATACACTGAAAGGATAGAATGTAGCTATAAAAATGAAAATTAAAAAAGACTAAAAGAGAGTTGATAAGAAATTGGTTGAAAAGGAAAGAGAAAAAACATTAAAATCAAAAGAATAAAGAACCGTGAGAAAAAACCATGAATTCTATATACTATTTTCCCCCAGTGCTGGAGTTTTGCAGTTTTGTGTGATCTGTAAACTTGGTCTTAGCTGGATGTCCTTGCTGACCTTCTGGGGGAGGGGCCTGTTGTGCTGATTCTCAGGTGTCTTTGTCCAGAGGAATTGTGCTGCCCTTGCAGGGGCCAAGCTAAGTAATCTGCTCCGGATTGCTCCCTGTGGCTTTTGTTCCCCGAAGGCTTTCTGTGCAGTTTTAGGGGATGGGAGTGAAAATGGCGGCCTCCCAATCTCCAGCACCAGAGCCGGAAGTTTGCACCACACACTCCTCGGTGCACCCTCGGGGAAAAACAGTCAGTCACTCCTGTCTCCCTGGTCTCCATCTGCACTCCGCACTCACCCAGCCTGTGACAGAGCATTTCTATCTGAGGCACAGGACCCCACTTGGAGTCTCCAAACCCTGCGGACTCCTGGGGAGCACACCCGCACCACTCCTGCCAGGGAGTTCTCACTGTGGTTCTGCTGCTCCCTGGTGCCCTGCTCAGAGAGCGGTCTCCGGATTCTGCTGCGGTTACTAATTTATGGCATGAGTAATCTGAACGCCCAATCCTGGGCTCGCTGATTGCAGCCTGCTTCCCCTCTCAGATGCCTGGGAACTCTGCCTCCCTCAGGCTCCCCTGTTCTTTCTGTGACCTCGGGGATCCCGAGACCACTCTGTCCCACCTGGGATCCCACCCTACTTCACCACCTGAGCGCCTTTTAGGTAGGGACATCCCTCACAGGGGCAGACTTCTAAAGAACTGACTTGGCACTTTCTGGTAGCTGGTTTACAGAGGTCCTCCCCCTGCAGCTTATCTTCTGATAGATTCCCTCGGATTCCCTTCTCTGCACCTCCTACCTTGCAGAAAGGGGTCGCTTCTCTATTTGTAGAATTGCCACAGTTCTTGTCTTAGATTCTGGTGGAGTTTGCAGGTGTTCAGAATGACCGGATAGCTATCTAGCTGAATTCCCGGGACCAGACAAAGCTAAGGTCTCCTTCTCCTCTGCCATCTTGGAAAGTCCCGGGATCATACGGTTCTTACCTTCTATTTTATGAATGTGGTGTATCAGATGGATTGATGTATGGATACTGAACCGCTCCTGCTGGCCTCACTTCTGCTCACTTTGATTATTGAGTCAGTTAGCTATTACTGCGTAACCAGCCAGCCTAGAAGAAAACGATTTAACATAACGCCATCGTTATCAAGTGATACCTACACTGAAGAGCTGTTCTGAGCTGCGCTCTTCTCCTTGGTGGGTCTGCAGTCAGCTGTGGGTCTCTCCATTGTGTTTCTGCGGCTCATTTGTGATGTCGTGTGTGTAGCCTTGGTGCCTTTCTCTCCTGAACTGTATATGATCAGTCAACTCTATTTCTGTACGGATTTTTATGTTCTATTTTGTAGGGGAAAAAAGAGTATCAAATATGAATTGTTTTAACTTACTTCTCCTGTTCCAGTGTCCATATATGACAATTTGCTTTCTTCCTAGTTAGAAGAGATTTCTCCTGCCCCTACTCCGTGTGAATCTGCCTATGCTCTACGTCTCACGCAGCTCATGCACCGTTAGACTTTTTTCCTTCTAACCAATTGATTGGAGTATAATAATATACTGTAAACTGCATCTATTTAGAATGTAAGATTTGATGAATTAAGGGAGACATACAAAAATCAGAGTACATACTGCATGTTTCTACTTGGAGTTTTCGAGAAAATGCACAATAAACTATAATGGCTTTTTAATGTAATTGTTAAAATGTCATCTCCCTGAGTCTCAACTTCTTTATTTCTTTTTTTTTAAGATTTTATTTGTTTATTTGAGAGAGAGTGAGAGAGATCAATCACGAGCTGGGGGAAGGGTAGAGGAAGAAGCAGACTCCCTGCTGAGCAGGGAGCCCAACATGGAACTCGATCCCAGGACCCTGGGATCACTACCTGAGCCAAAGGCAGATGCTTAACTGACTGTGTCACCCAGGCACCCCTCAGCTTCTTTATTTCCGAAAGTAATATGGGATAGTAAACATAACTTCAAATGAATGTTGTAAGAAGTAAATAAAATGGGTGGGCATATTTTGTTGACTCCAAAGAAAATGTTCAGTTACAAAGGTGTATGTATATCTGTGCATGTATTTATCTGTATACATTTTTATTTCAAATAAACACACATGTACATAAACCCAGACTCATTTTTATTTTTGGAATCTTTTTATTATTGAGTACAATATTTAATATTTTTATTAATAGACTATATTTTTTAGAACAGTTGTAGATTTATAGAAAAATTGAGCCAATAGAACAGAGAATTTCCATATATTCCCACCTCCCCTTCCAGTTTCCTCTATTATTAATACTTTACCTTAATATAATAATTCCATTACCATTAATAAGGAAATATTGATACGTTATTATTCACTAAAGCCCATCATTTATTTGGATTTCTTTTTTATTATTTTTTACCTAATGTCTCCAATTTTTGACATTAAAATTAAAGTAACATTTTCAACCATTTCTTCTCCTGCAATTTTCCCACAACTTCATCATAAAGAAGGGAGCAGAAGGTATTTCTGAAGATAATAATGTCAACAGGATTTTAATGTACTTGAAAATAGACCTATAACGAATGAAATTTAAGCATTTTTAAATTTTTAAAAATTTCTTATCTTTTGTTTTTTATTTAAATTCAATTAGCCAATATATAGTACAACATAGGTTTTTGATATAATGTTCAATGATTCATTACTTGCGTATAACACCCAGTGCTCGTCACATCATGTGCCCTCCTTAATGCCCATCACCTAGTTACCCCACCCCTCTGCTTCCCTATCCAGACCCTGTTTGTTTCCTGGAGTCAAGAGTCTCATATGGTTTGTCTTCCTCTCTGATTTCTTCCCTTTCAGTTTTCCCTCCCTTCCCCTATTGTCCTCTGCGCTATTCCTTATGTTCCACATATGAGTGAAACCATATGATAATTGTCTTTCTCTGATTGATTTATTTCACTTATCATAATAGCACAGACTCATTTTTTAAAATAATTTTCTTATTTGAGCATAGTTGGCACACAATGACAAACTAGTTTCAAGTGTGCGACATAGTGATTCAACCTCTCTATCCATTATGAGGTATTCACCACAAGTGTAGTTACTGTCTGTCACCATGCAATATTATTATAATATCATCGACAATATTCCACATGATGCACTTTTACTCCCATGACTCATTCATTCCATAACTGGAACCTTGTACTTCCCACATCCCTTCACCCCTTCTGCCCATCCCCCTACCTCCCTTCTGGCAACCGTGAGTTTGTTCTCTATATTTATAGGACTGGTTCTGTTTTGTTTTGTTTTTTTGAAGATTTAACTTATTGGTGATAGAGTGCAGGGGGAGGGAGAGAAGCAGACTCTCCGTTGAGGGCAGAACCAGACAAGGAGTTCGATCTCATGACCCTGAGGTCATGACCTGAGCCAAAAACAAGAGTTGGACATTTAACCAACTGAGCCACCCAGGCACCCCTGCTTCTCCTTTTTTTGTATTAGTTGATTTATTTTTTTTCATATTCATGATCCATGTTTCTTTGATGAAAACTTTATTTTTATTATGTTAATTTAGCCACCATTTTGATTCATTTTAAACAGACTATTTTATAATCTCTTCCTTTATGTTGAAAGAAAGCTTGGGAGAAAGTTGAAGAGTGTAGATATAAAAAGAATAAATGTTTGAATTATCATGAAATTAAAAGAATGTAGTCATGCAGACACAAAGATTTAAAGTAAATGATAGGAAGATCAGTAGGGGAAGAAAGAGATAAAGAAAGGGGGTTAATCAGAAGGGGGAATGAAGCCAGAGAGACTATGGACTATGAGAAACAAACTGAAGACTTCAGAGGGGAGGGGGTGGGGGAATGGGATAGACTGGTGATGGGTAGTAAGGAGGGCACGTATTGCATGGTGCACTGGGTGTTATACGCAACTAATGAAGCATCGAACTTTACATNACATCGGAAACCGGGGATGTAATGTATGGTGACTAACATAATATAATAAAAAATCATTAAAAAATAGAAAATAAAAAAATAAAGTAAATAATAGAATACATTTAAATGATGGATTACGTTTCCTATCTTAATGCCTCAAAGACATCAAAATGTAAAGCACATTTGTATTTATTCCCTGAGAAGTTCTCTACCTGCTTAAGAGGTAAGAGAGTTGATTTTAAAGTTCTTCTTCTACTTAAAGTGTAATATAACACAAAATGCTTTTACCCAGGGGAAGCTCAGTGAATGAATGTAAAAGCTTAATCTCAGGTTTCTCAACACAAGTTTGTTGGATAAATATTTGTATTCAAGTTTTAATGCCAATGTAAAATGACAACATTAGTGTTTTAAAACAAGTTTATGCTCTTAGAATTCTGTGGGTCAGAACCCTGAAGTGGTTCTCATTGGGCTAAAATGAAGAAGTTTTGAGGAGAGGAGGTTAAGATGA
>NW_023253076.1:0-6705 GCF_002007445.2 Ailuropoda melanoleuca
GCTGAGCAATAAGCCAAATGTTCCCTTGGGTTCCTAGAGGTCATTTCAGGAGGCAAACACACAGCGACTGGAGAAACCTGAACCATACCTGGAAACAGCATGCCACACAGATGGACATTGTGCCATTTGGACCTGCAGAAGGAATGCTGAGCAGAAGTATGAATTCCCAGCTGTTCCAATCCCAATGATCCCCATCGTTCAAAGCCCCCTTTCCTGCAACTGCTGTGTTTCAGATACAATCCAAACGATGCCCTCCTCTTAGACCCCTGGAAGGTCACATCTGCTGGATGACCTGTACAGCCATGCCCCCAGACTCGCGCCTTAACTCTAGTTTGGGGTCTGATAGGTTTATTCCCATACGCGTTTCTCCAAAGCACATGGATCGGGTACTACTGACCAATGTCAAGACAGTAGCCTGCCACACAGAACTAAACTATGCCATTTGGGACTCCAGAAAGTTTTGCGAGAAGGAAACTAAGTGAATACCTAAACTACGCCCAGTGAACCCCCACATTCAGCAGAAGTCTGGGCCCTCATCCGTGACACCGGCACTCTCCTCAACCCACACCCGCCCTTAAGCCCCCAGGTCAGTGTTAGAGCCGGTCAATCAGGCTTTCCATCCTCCCCTCTATGACACTAATTGTAGGTTGGATTCTGAGTGGTCCACTGCCAGAAGTCTGTCTCTAAAGATATGGAGATGGAGAAGCCTGAGTCATACCAAAGGCCTCAGCATGCCACCCAAAGTGAAACCATTTCATTTGGGACTCCAGAAAGGAGGTCGAGGGGGAGAAATCTTCATGTCTTCTGTACTTCATTCCCTCAATCCCCCACACTCACTGGCCCCTGGCCACAAACCCACTGCTTAACACCCACGCCAAGCCATGCCATCAACCCCCCTCCCGTGTGGAAATTCTGGACACATCCACCCTATCGGAACTCCCATTCTCCTATGCCATGCCTCTAACCCTAGATTTTCTTGTTTGAGTTTCATTCTGAGAAGGCTGGAATGGGAGACATGGCTCTGGAGGGCAGACCTGTGGCCCCCCTCCAGGGCCAGGCATCCTCCTCGACTCACAGGGGATCCATGGAAGTGTTCTATCAGGCTCCCTTCTGAGGAACTCAGACACAGAAAGGCAATTACGGATGCTCTCATGTAAATACCACATGGGAAAAAAATACTGAACACATAGATACTGAGAACAAATTGGTGGGTGCCTGATTCAGGGAAGGGGGGAAGGGTGAAGGTGGTCAAAGATACAGTGTTTGAGTGTTAAAATCCAACAGCCGTGGAATGATTTGTGCAGCATGTAGAGTAAAGCAAACCCTGCTGAATGGTGTACAGGTTCCCCAGCTCTTTGAAAGTACAGTACTCCTATTAAACCTTTCACAGCAGAAAGGGTGTAAAGAAGGAATGACCATTAATTAATATGGAAAAATTAGTAAGCATGCTCAGACTCCTAAATTTACTTATTGTTGGCATTTCTTAAGCCCCAGGACACAACTCCAAAATGACGCCGAAAATAAATGGAGATAAAGCATAGCAGATGGTCACAGACACAATTCAAAGCGCTGGTGGCTGGATGCAGAAAGCGATTCCCAGGTAGGAGCTGGTGCACGCCGCCTCTGTCGTGCTTCTCCCCAAAACAGATGCTGACCAAAAACTCACCGTTTGCCTTTTTTCATGAAGAAAATCCTCTTCAGGTTTCTTCCCATTAGTGTAACGAGGTCATAACGGAGATCTTTCCAAAAAACCAAGTGTCTTCCCATGAAGTTTAAAAAGTGGGAAATATTTGTACTTGAACGTTGCTGAGGGAGGACATGTGACAGGTTCACCAGACACAAACCTCAGCAGATCCACCGGGAAAGGCACCTTCCTCAGCATGCCAAAGATGGACGACACCAACCCCCAGAAACCTTCCCCTTCCCCTCGCTCAGGAGAACCCACAACAGCTGGGTATTCAGGGGATGAAATCCCTCGCCGATATCTAAGTCATTGGCAAATCTCGGGAGCTCCATCTTCAAGACGTACCCACAATAGGACCCACCACTCCTTCCAAGAACACCTTTCTGGTCCACACTGAAGCCAATCTCTTGCCTAAGTTCATGGAAAAGAGTCAACATTGACCTCCCTTGCCCATCCTCAACCTTCTGTCATCTGTTCTCAACCCTGCAGCCAGGATAGCCCAGTGAAACAGGGTCCCATGGGGTCACAGCCCTGCAC
This sequence comes from Ailuropoda melanoleuca, assembly GCF_002007445.2. Lineage (NCBI taxonomy): Eukaryota > Metazoa > Chordata > Mammalia > Carnivora > Ursidae > Ailuropoda > Ailuropoda melanoleuca. The sequence continues at coordinate 2,222 of NW_023253076.1, forward strand.
TGACTTTCTTTTTTTTTTTTAAGATTTTATTTATTTATTCGACAGAGATAGAGACAGCCAGCGAGAGAGGGAACACAAGCAGGGGGAGTGGGAGGGGAAGAAGCAGGCTCGTAGCAGAGGAGCCTGATATGGGCCTCGATCCCATAACGCCGGGTTCACGCCCTGAGCCAAAGGCAGAAGCTTAACCACTGTGCCACTCAGGCACCCCAGTGCAATGGCTTTCTGTCACAATCTGTCACCCCACTGATGTCAAGTCCTAAGGTGTCACCTGTGGCCACAGGGCCATCTTGCAGCTCATGGGTGCACCTGGTATGCTCCTGCCCCAGAGCCTTTGCACAAGCTTTCTCTTCTGTTTAGAATGCTCTTCATGTGATGTCACTGACCTTCCATAGACCTTGACTCAAGTATCACCATCCTAGTGAAGTACCACCTGACCCGTATGTGAATACCAAACACCGCCCCCACCTCCCCTTCACCACCCCCAGTCCTGCCTTATATTTCCATAGCAGTTATTATACTCTCCAGTTCATCTTAGCATGGAAGATAGTGAGGCATCAACTGATGGCTTCACCACCTTACCCCCCCAAATTTCCTGGTCCAAAGCCTTGGGAGAAAAGGCACCTCAGGGCACTTACACAGCCAGGATGCCTAGGACAAGGGGGTCCACCCACCTACTGCACTCTGAGCACCATCAGGTAGGGGAGCCATACGAGGAATCTACCTGCACATGAAACTGGAAACCAGACACCTTCCTCGATGACAGGTGAGCACACGTATTTACTCCTCTTCCCTGAGGTGCTCATCTGAGAAAGCTGAGCAGAGATGCTGCCCAGGGCCCAAAATTCCTTCAGGCCAAAGTCCTGGGAAACAGACATTGGATCTGACCACCCTGCCAGGCCTGGACCCGATCAGTGAGTCCTAAGACCCAGAGACTTCTTTCTACTCCAGCTCAATCCTTATCACAGAGAAGCAACCTCCAGCCTCACAAACTTGCCCATCATTAGCTCTGGAATACCATGGGTTGTGTCTACACTGGCCCTCACAGTGGTTTAGAAGTAATAAGCAGAGGTAAGGGAATATTTTAGCAATCTTTAGAGGCATTGTCTCACTCTGAAGAAGAGGCTGAGCATTTTAAAATACTATTTCCGACCTTACAGCACGCTCTGAACAGACCAGAGCCTCCATCAAAAAAAAGGATAGTTCTTTCAGTCACTTTAATATCAGAAAAATGGTATAGTATCTCTATTCCTAGGGATCTTTAAGTCTCTTACTCAGAGGTCCTCCACTGAGCTAATTATTTTCATGATCATGATGGGCAGAGGTGACAAGGGCAGCTGAATTCATTCCAGATGGCCACACAACCAGAAAATCCTAATACTTCCTAGGTTTCCAGATTGNACAGAAAATCCTAATACTTCCTAAGTTTCCAGATTGAGAAGACCAGAGTAAAGAGCGAAATGGTACCCTGTATGGAAGAACAAGGGATTTGGGGTCAGATTGGAGATCCCATGTAGGTTTCTGACACTAAAATCTTTGTAATTCATATCATCTCTGAGCCCTTGGCTAACCATCTAGAAAATGGGACTCACTCTATCTACACCTTATTTTAGAAGTTTAAGAGGGAGAATTGTACACAGAGCCAGTATGGAGTCTCCCAAGAACAGGTGCTCAGGAAGCCATAATTACCATTGGGTCTATTTCTTTTCCAGTGAAAAGAACACATGTTGAAACTGTTTTTCGCACATATTGCATGGTACACTGGGTGTTATATGCAACTAATGGAGCATTGACCTTTACATCGGAATCCGGGGATGTACTGTATGATGATTAACATAATATAATAAAAAATCATTTTAAAAAAATGCAACCGTTTTTCAAAAGATGGCTCACAAGATGATTTTAAACCTTAAGGATGGTCAAGAAGCTGCTATTGTGTCAGAATTCTCTCAGAAATCATGTTGTTATACTGATGGGGACAATAGCACCATCATCACTAGGAGTGGGGAGCTTCCCATCTCCATATGGCTATGTTGGCTCCCATAACACAATGCCACCGGAAAGAAAAGCTGGAGAGAGGTTGGCGGGGGGGACATCCGCCAAGGCTGCCAGGTGTGGCTGGGACATGAAGAATTCTGAGAGGAGGCTTAACTCCTGTCTACGTTAGGATAGTCAGTGCTCTTCAGAGACAAAGGGCCATTGTGTGTGAGCCCTGATGTAGAAAAGGTGGAAAATATCCATTGCGATTCCCTCACTGACCCATAGGATATGCAGCAAAGCTACATTGAATTTTTAAACATGGAGGGACTTCCTGGTCTTCTTTTCAGGACACTAGGGCTCTATTCCTTTGTGGCCTAAGAATAGAATCTAGTTAATTTCAGGATTTAAAATGTAGACATGATTCATGGCTCAGCATATCATCAGTTTGGGTAAACAGTGTATGTCCACTGGAAAATAATGTATTCTGCTCTTACTATGGAATGTTCCATAGACTTCAATTAGGTAACATTTGTTACCAATGTTTTGTCTGCTTTTTCTATCAGAAATTGAGAAAGTCAGAGTAAAATTTCCAACCAAAATTTCTAAAAAAAAAAAAAAAAAGGAGGAAAGCTGTTCAAATAAATTGTGTGAAAACGAAAAGAAACTGCCATCAGTCAATTCAGCGAATCAAGTTTGTGTAGAGTGATGGCAACATTGATCAGTGAAGACACCAGGGTTTACCAATACTTGTGTTGAACCTTAAGGAAACTGCCATAGACGTATCTCTCAGGAAGAAACGGTATGGAAAGGGTTTTCCAACTCTTATCGTCTGTCATGATGATGGAAGCATATTTCCAAGTGAGAATGAAAGCATAAAGAAACGGCCAGGAATCAATTTTTAAGAAACAACATTGAATCGAAGCCATCTTTCAACTCATGTCTTTGGTCATGAAAATGAATCCATTTGCACAGGTGTCTAAGAAAACATAAGGAAAGTGCCATATACTGAAGTCTAAGAAAGAACACCGTAGAGAAAGCATCTTGCATCTCAGTCTTCTGTTATGAAAACGGAAGCATGTGCAAAATTGTGTATGAAAACAGAAGCATAAAGCACGTTGCTTCACTCTATAGAAGAACACTATATGGACACTATGTCTCAACTCACAACTTCTGTATTGAAGATGGAAGCCTTGGCAAGAGTGTGTGCGAGCGCATAAAGAAAGTGCAGTCTACTTAGTTCTGAGAACCAAATCTGTGTAGATAGAATACAATATCAATCCCACGTCCTAACAAATGAATAAATCAGGGTTTTCTTCCCTGTGTGTTGAACCTTAAGGAAAGTGCCATAAACTTAATAGCAGGTGAGAACACTGGATAGATAGCACCTTACAACCCACAACCTCTGTCATGAAGACGGAAAACTCTGCAACTTTGTGCTGAAAGCATATGGAGCATGGCAGAGACTTAGCTTCTGGAAAGGACCGTACCAAATACATCCTTCAAGGCACGTCTTCTTTCATGAAGTTGGAAGCATTCTCAGAAGTGTGTTTCTCAGCAGAAGGGGATTATCCTACGCTTAACTTTACGAGAGAACTACGTAGAAAACCATCTGAAACACATCTTCTCTCACGAAGCTGGGAGCATTGGCTCAAGGATGAAGGAACCTGTAAAGAAATGCCGTTTACTAAACTCTGAGCACCAAGCCTCTGTATAGAGAATGCAACTTCAAACATCCTGATGCATGAAGAGAGAAGCTTTTTCAAATATCTGTGTCTGGAGACAACCTTCCAAGTCACATCTACTCTCATGAAGATGGATGTATTTTCCAAAAGTGTATATGAAAACATTAGGAAATTGCTGTATGCTCAAGTAAGAACACCATTTGGAAAAAAGCTTCCAACTCACATCTTATGTAATGAAGATGGAAGTACTTGCAGAAGTGCGAGTGAAAACATAAGGGGAGATTCTATCTAAGTAGTTGTGTGAACCAAGTCTGTGTTGATAAAAGGCAACATTGAACTAACATCATGACCCATGAATATACATGCGATTTCCAATATGAGTGTTGAACCTTAAGGAAAGAGCAATATACCCAAATCCTGTCAGAACACCGAATAGACACCATCTTCCAAGTTGCATCCTCTGTTAGGAAGATAGCAAGTTTTTTAAATGTGCCTATGAATGCATAAGGAAAGTGTCACCTACTTTATGCTAGGAGAGAATACTCTACATAACAGCATCTTGCACCTCACATCTGGTGTCATGAAGTGCGACCATTGTGTAAAACGGGGTCTGCAAGCATCAAGATAATGCCATTCATTTAACCACGTAAGAACACCACACAGAAAGCATCTCTCAACTCACATCTTTCATGAGGAGNACATGAGGAGGAAAGCCGTTCGAAAAGGTTGTGTGTAAACGAAAAGAAAGTGCCATAGTCAATTCAGTGAACCAATTTGTGTAATGCCCTTCAAGTCACAGCAGCTTTCCTGAAGGTAGAAGCATGA
>NW_023253077.1:0-3306 GCF_002007445.2 Ailuropoda melanoleuca
AGCAGGTGCTTCTCACTTGGTAAGTGCTCCGTAATCGTGATAGCTGCTGGTGTGGTAGTAGGTAACTTCCATGCATAGAGGAACCATATTGGCCAACCCGGTGTGAGGCTTTCAATAAAAGGTGAGCAGAATAGAGTGGGAGGAAGCAAGGAAAGGGAAGACCAAGTGGGGTTACAGAGGAGGGAGAGAGAAAGGTTGAAAAAGGTGAGAATTTAGAACCATGTCTGGAGACGGTTCCATCTTCAGTGTCAATAATGTTTAACAAAGATTTGTGATTCCCAAGAATTGACTAGAAATAGTTNTAGAAATAGTTCGAGATCTCAGGCAGGTATCTCCTATTCGTTTGGCATTTGGGGTAGACATAAATGAAATAAAGAGTGACAGAGCTCAGAGCAGAAGCAGAAAAGAAACAAGGAGTTTGGGAGTGCTTGGTCTCCAACAGGAGCCCTCTCCTCCCCTGGAGAAGGTGAGGTCAGATCTTTGCTCACAAAGGACCTCTGGGGCATTCTTACCAGGAGCCTGCCCTGACTCATGTTTACACAGTGCAGCAGATTCGGTGACATGAGCTTGCACTGTGGGCGCTCTGGCCCCTGAAGGTCCTGCATGTCGACTAGATGCTGTGAAGACACCTCTTCATTATCCTGAGCCCCACCCCCCAAAGCTGAGAAACAGAAGAAATAAAGTCATGGTGAGTTATTCATTTTTTATTGCCTCAGATGAAATTGGACTGCAAATATACTTAGAGAATTCAGATTTTAATTGTGACTAATTACATTCAGACTCGTAAAACAGTAAAACAACACCCGAGGCCAAATGGGAGGAAGGTGGGGCCATATCTCACAAAAGTGGATTTACTCCCCACTTTGGTGCTTGGGGTCTGCTGGCCACACGTTATTACCGGGCACAGACACATGTGGGGGGTTTTGGGGGGCCTGCTTAACCAAGCCTGCTGTGGGAGAGCAAGTGGACTTCCCTTCTAGTTTCCAAAGTGTTCCAAGACAGAATTCGGCTTGCTCATTTTTTTCCTACAAAAATACAAGCTAAAACAGGGAGACCAGTGGGTGGATGCAGCTCTCTCACCTGGAGAGCACTGGAGTGCAGCCCAACAACCCACCAGCAGGGGAGCCCAGGGGAGGTCAGAGGAGTACCCCTCCAGAAGGAAGGGGATTTGGACTATCTATTCAGCCCTCTTCTTGGAGGACTAGAGTCACCACCCTTCCTGGCATGGGAGCTGCAACTTTTCAGGAATGAGCCAAAAAAAATAAATAAAAATGAAAACAACTGTGACATCTCAGGCCAGTTGATTAATATTCAGCAAGTGAAAAACACACCCCTTCTGTTTGCTTTTGTGCAAAATGCTATGGATAATTGTGGGGAATCAAATACAGATGAAATCCTCCCTCAAGAAGCTCAAAGTCTGGCAAGAAAATAAAATACATTCACACATCACAAGTGGTAAGTGCCATTGACAAGCATGAATTAAGAACTGTACAAGTCTGTCTCTTGGCTTTTCAGAGCCATGAACTCATTGGTTGAGACATAACAGTGAGATCCAGAGGGTACCTACTTGCTACTTAACATAAAAGGATATCATCTCTAAAGAAAACACTACAACACTGGGATTCCAAACGGTTTGTAATTTTTTAGAGATTTTGTTCTCTGCTGGGCCCATTCACCTAGAAGAGAACTGGTATGTAGTGACCCTCAGTATAGATTGGTTGAGACTAATTAAATTGTTGTTTAAGCTGTTCGATGAAAAGGGAGTTTGTTATCTGGAAGAATAAGAGGCAGTTGTAAAATCCATTTGCAACCCCCTCAAAGTTGAAGACATTTACCAGTATTGCTTGAATTTGGTATTTCACCAATGTTTCTATCCCTGGAGAAATGAGTGATGCGAACACTTCTGCTAATTTGATGAAGACTACCATGGAGGATTCGTAATCACGTATGAGAATGCTCTATATTTTAAAAATAAAACAAATTTTTAAAAAAGAGAAAATAACAAGTGTTGGCAAGAATATGGAGAAATCGGAACCTTTGTGCACTGCTAGAGCGAATGCAAAATGGTGCAGCTGTTGTGGAAACAGTATGGCCGTTCCTCAAAAATTAAACCCCCAGAATTACTGTACCATCCAGGATTCTACTTGTGGATATATACTCAAAAGAATTGAAAGCAGGATCTCAAAACTGAAATGGAAGAAAAAAGCAAAGTTAATATCCATATTTGGAATTACGAATAAATCTAGATTTTGAGATAAAAATAAGAGCAGGTACAAGTAGCCAGTCTTGGGAAGCTCTGAGACAGAAACCTCAAATCTTACATTAAGTGAAAAACTTCAATTTAACTGATAGGAAAAAGGAAACCAGAGTTAATGAGAGACGTCAACAGTTCATGTTTAGTTAAATAAAATGCTGAGTCAGAGCTCATTGCTCTAATCTGTTCTTCCATCTTGAGGAACAGGAAACAACTCAGAATTACACAGTTTTTCACAAAGTGTGTGTGTGTGTGTGTGTGTGTGTGTGTGTGTGTGTGTGTGTGTGTTTATTTGCTTGGGGCAGGAGAGGGGGAACATATGTGAATGCTTGTATTTAACATTTCCCAACCCTCATGTAATGCCCTCTTTAAAAAGCTGAAACTAGTTCTGATTTTTCCCTTTGAACTTTAAGGTCAATATGCTTTATTCAGGGCAATTTAATGTCATGGGAAGACAAGATTCACAATGCTGATCAATGAAGAATAGAGAGGGTCCTAAGGTAAATGCATGTGGCACAGGCCAATGCTGAAAAATGCTTCTTTAAAAAAAAAAAAAGATTTTATTTATTTAGAGAGAGAGAGAAAGAACAGCGGGGAGGGAGAGGAAGAGAGAGAGCCTCAAGCAGGGATCAATCTCATGACCGTGAGATCATAACTTGAGCCAAAACCAAGAGTCAGACACTTAACCGACTGCAGCACCCAGGCGCCCCTGAAAACTGCTTCTTTAGCATGCGGGCAGGCATNTGACAGGCATCAGCTGGTGCACTCAAACCCCATAACTGAACAGAGCTCATGAAATACAACCCACCAAGGTGTGGGCACAGCTGCAGGAAACCAACAATGGATATGGAAGCGTCATCACTGGGCAGCAGCCACGGGAAAGCCGTGGCTCCCCTAGGGTGAAGGGACAGCAGAGAGGATACCAGAACCCACAGAGACCGGTGACTGGGAGACAGTGGCCGCCAGCCGAGGAATGTCATCGCTGCTCATGCTTGGCCTGAAGGAACATAAATACCCCAACCATTTTGTCCCCAGCTTCCTCTGGTGACTCC
>NW_023253078.1:0-7149 GCF_002007445.2 Ailuropoda melanoleuca
AGACAGCCAGCGAGAGAGGGAACACAAGCAGGGGGAGTGGGAGAGGAAGAAGCAGGCTCCCAGAGAGGAGCGTGATGTGGAGCTCGATCCCAGGACTCTGGGATCATGCCCTGAGCTGAAGACAGGCACTTAACAACTGATCCACACAGGTGCCCCAGCAACCACCATTTCATATTGGTGATTTATTTATTGTAGTAGAGCAAATGAGTAGAAAAACATCAACCAAATATAAGAGCATCTTTTTACATGCTGGAGATATACTGCATGAGAACAGTTCTGAGGACACCGTAAACAAGGTATTTCTTAACTATGTTAAAATGGCTCCCTTGATCATCAGCTAATATCAACCCTGGCCCAAAAATATTTGAGGAATCCCCAGGAAGATCATAGAGAAGACAGGGACGCCTGCCACTGCCAACGCAGCGCTGCTTTGAAATTTCAAACCAATACAGCCAGAGAAAAAGCAACGATAGGTTTATGTCTTAAGTAAAAGTAAATTGATCACATTTCTCAGATGATGTAATCCGTTACATAAAATCAGTTAGAAAGCTGTTACAACTAAGAAGCCAATCTGATAAGGCTAGATTTAAAAACAAATGTATCATTTTCTTCTCTAGTCCCAGCAATAAATAGATACAAAATGGAAAAAATAGCCTATTCAAAATTATATGAAAATGTAACATACACAGACCAGGGGATGGTGTATCGAAGGCCTTGGAAAAGGATACAAAGAGTAATTATTATTTTTGGGGTGTGCTTTTTAGGACATATTAAAGCATATATATTTTATATCAAGTACAATCGGAAGCCATTGAAGAGTTTTAGGTAATACAATAGTAGGTAGTATTTATTAACATTTAAAGTGCAGGAACCATGATAACCTTTTCTGAATGGTCTCATTTCATACCTTTAGAAACAGGTGCAATGAGAAGGTTGCCATCATTCATGCACATGGCAGAGACAGCTGAGTGGCTGTGAATGCTTGTTGGGTGTGTGAGTTTGTGAGAAGTGTGGTCCCTCTGTTCTGCGAGTGCCAGTAGGGTGAGCAGGGGGAGACCAGGCACTGGGTGAGGTGTTAGGGGAAGCCCCAAGCCACTGGGGAGACAACTAGGAGAAGGACAGTTCCTGTGAGGAGGGGGAGGGCTGTGGAAATGTTGGAACAAGCACAGGATGAAACACATGCTAATAGAGAAGAGGCTGCTGTCAAACCTGAAGCTTCCTGCTTGCTTAGCCAGTTGGACACTTCAGCTTTATTGAATCATTTCGATTGTATCCTCTTTCCCAGTCTCCTTACCCCTGGCAGTGCAGCTGGGAAAACTGCTTCTCCTCCCTCTTATTTCATTTCCCAAAAATGTGCTGTGTTGTTCTTCCTACTTAGCCTCGGTTGGAGTCATCTACAGAATGTGTTTTGTTAATCCGGTCTTCCCAGGCAGGTGAAGGGTGGAGGCAGCCGCTGTGTCCTCCATATCAGGAAGATGGTGTCGGGCATTGGATCCCTGGACCAGGGCGATGGTTCTGGAAGGCATGGGAGGGTTTCTTTCTTTCCTCAGATTTATGGACTGAAGGTGGGGGGCAAAGTTTGTTGAACTCCATGCTGAATTTTCGTAGCTTCCTCTTAAATATATTTTCTGTTGTTGTAATCTTGGGACAGTATAACTGCTAGGAATCTGGGGATTGTAATCAAAATGGAAAATTTTCACTCAATTGTGTCTCTTGGGGGTGTCTTTGATGTCAGAAAAATGTGTCCCCTCCCATTGGGACCATTAAAAACCTTTTTATTTATGGAAAACCCAAACACATACAGAAGGAGAGATAAGATTCTAATGAACGCCCATCCATGTACTCATCATGGAGATTCAACAATTATTAGCCCATGGCCTGCCTTATTTCATCAGTAACCAGGCCACTCTACTTCTAGTCACCACAAGAGGATTATTTTTAAGCAAGTCCTAGATAAAATATAACTTTACCCATAAATATTCAAGCAACTTCAGCATGTATCTATCAGCATGTATCTAAAGAGGATGATTAAAAAACCAAACAAATAGGGGTGCCTGGCTTGCTTAGTCCGAAGAGCATGTGACCCTTGATCTTGGGGTTGTGAGTTCGAGCACCACATTGGGTGTGGACATTACTTGAAAATAAAATCTTGAAAACAAACAAATAACCCCTTACTATCCAGATCTACTTAGTTCTTGAATTTTGAATGGCAAGAACATTTGATTTCAGATAGCAAGTTGTCCATGTAGTTATTTTGATTATTATTCTTATAATCTTATTCAGTTGTCACAAAAAAAATGTGTGGGGACTAGCACAGAAGAAATTTGGTTACATTTGGAATAACTAACTGGAATTTAAATAAAAATTTAAAAAATATACTCATTAAATAGATTTAAAAAAAGACTATTTTCAAAGTCTCAGGTTTCTAATTTTATTAGTGAATTTAAAAATTCCCAAATACAAGTTATCTGAAGATATAGATTTTTAAACAACCACTCTAGATTTCTGTATTATTATTATTTTAAAAATTTTTTGTTGTGTTATGTTAGTCACCATATAGTACATCCCTAGTTTTTGATGTAATGTTCCATGATCATTATTTGCATATAACACCCAGTGCTCCATGCAATATGTGCCCTCCTTAATACCCATCACTGGGCTAGCCCATCTCCCAACCCCCCCCCAAACCCTCAGTTTGTTTCGCAGAGTCCATAGTCTCTTGTGGTTCATTCCCCCTTCTGTTTACTCCCCCTTCATTCTTCCCTTCCTTCTCCTACTGATCTTCCTGCTGTTTCTTATGTTCCATAAATGAGTGAAACCATATGATAATTGTCTTTCTCTGCTTGACTTATTTCACTTAGCATAATCTCCTCCAGTCCCGTCCATGTTGCAGCAAATGTTGGATAATCGTTCTTTCTGATAGCTGAGTAATATTCCATTGTATATATGGACCACACCTTCTTAATCCAGTCATCTGTTGAAGGGCATCTTGGCTCCTTCCACGATTTAGCTATTGTGGACAATGCTGCTAAGAACATTGGGGTGCATATGGCCCTTCCCTTCACTACTTCCATATCTTTGGGGTAAATACTCAGTAGTGCAATTGTTGTGATTTCTGTATTATAACGATCAAAATTTTCTATCTATTCTTCTAGATTTACACANCATATCTTTGGGGTAAATACTCAGTAGTGCAATTGTTGTGATTTCTGTATTATAACGATCAAAATTTTCTATCTATTCTTCTAGATTTACACAGGAGAAGTGGTCTGTGTTTGACTTATTCTTCCTTCAATTTTAAATTTTCATAAAATACTCATAATAAAATTTGCCATCTCCTCCATTTTTAAGTGTACATTTCTGATACTAAGTACATTCACACTGTTGTGCAACCATCAGCAACATCCATCCATAGAACAGTTTTGTCTTGCAAAACTGAAACTCTGTCCCCATTAGAAAACAACTCCCCATTCCCTCTGCCCACAGCCCCTGGTAATCACAATTCTAGTTTCTGCCTCTATGAATTTGACTACTCTAGTTACCTCATATAATTGGGATAATACAGTATTTTTTGTTCAGGTTCTCTGTCCATTTTTAATTGGGTTGTTTGTTTTTTAGGTGTTGAGTTGTATAAGTTCTTTATTTATTTTGTATACTAACCCCTTGTCAGATATATCACTTGCAAAAATCTTCTCCCATTCAGCAGGTTGTCTTTTTGTAACAGCAATGTATTGGGACAGATCATAGCTACATTTGTGGTGAACACAGCATAACATGTAAACTTGTCAAATCACCAAGTTGTACACCTGAAACCAATGTAACATTGTGTATCAAATGTACCCAAATTAAAAAAAAAAGTCCAGCTACCAAAAAAATACAGTATTTTTTGTGACTGTCTTATTTCACTTGGTACAATGTCCTTGAGGTTTACCCATGTTATAGAAAATATGAGAACTTCCTTCCTTTTAAGGCTGAATGATTACAGTTGTTTTTTTTAATTCAATTTAATTAACATAAACTATATCATTAGTTTCAGAGGTAGAATTTAGTGATTCATCAGTTGCATACATCATCAGTGCTCATTACTTCAAGTGCCCTCCTTAATGTCCATCATTCAATTACCCAATTACCCACCCAATTACACATCACATTTTCTTTATCTATTCAGCTGTCCGTGAAATGTTTGGGTTGCTTCCATGTTTTAGCTATTGTGAATAGCCATAAAATAGCCATAAAAATGGATGTACAAATCTCTTGGGGACCCTACTTTTAATTCAATTCTTTTAATTCTTTCAATCTCTTCAGCTGTGAGTTAAATCTTTTTAGTAGAATATTTTATTTTTATTAGAAGGTCACTGAGTTGTCTGAACATGTGAAAATACAAACTAAGATATTATAAGAATTACCTCTACAGTGTTAACATCCAGCTAGAAACGGTCTATGCCCAAAGTGAATATTTGGGAAACATTCCCACTCCAGTTCACACTTTCTTCTTTAACAAATTTTTATTAAGATATAATTAACATATAATGTAAAAATTAAAGTTATGAAGTGAGTTGAATTGATTGCAATATGATTACCACTAGAGCATTAGCTAATCCTTTATCCTGTTACTTAACTATCACTACTTTTTTTTGTGGTGAGAACATTTAAGATCTAGTCTTTTAGGAACTTAGAAGTTTATACTACGGTATTGTTGACTATGATCACCATACTGTGTGTTACATCTCCAGAACTTATTCATCTTCTAGCTGCAAGTTTATTCCCTTTAACAACATCTCCCCAGTTTCTCCACCCTGTATCCCTTGGTAATCACCATTCTACTCTCTGTTTCTATGAGTTCAGGTTTTTCTAGATTCCACAGAGAAGTGAGATCGTACAATATTTGTCTTTTTCTCTCTAGCTTATTTCACTCAGGTCTCCAAGGTCCATTCTTGTCTTTCAAATGGCAGGATTTCTTTTCCTTTTTCTTTTTTTTTTACATTAAAAATTTTGTATTTATTTTTTAAAATTAGATTCAATTTAATTAACATATAAAGTATTATTAGTTTCAGAGGTAGAATTCAGCAATTCATCAATTGCATGTAACACCCAGCGCTCATTCCATCAAGTGCCCTCCTTAACGCCCATCACCCAATTACCCCATTCCCCACCCATCTCCCCTCCAGCAACCTCCAGTCTGTTTCCAATAGTTAAGAGTCTCCTATGATTTGCCTCCCTCTGTGTTTTCCTCTTAATTTTCCTTCCCTTCCCCTGTGTTTATCTGGTTTGTTTATTAAATTCCACATATGAGTGAAAGATATTTGTCTTTCTATGACTTATTTCACTTAGCATAATCCCCTCCACTTCCATCATGTCGATGCAAATGGTGGGTATTCATCTTTTCTGATGGCTGAGTGATAGTCCATTGTATATACGAACCACATCTTTTTCCATTCATCTGTTGAAGGACATCTCAGCTCCTTTCACAGTTTGGCTATTGTGGACATTGCTGCTATGAACATTCAGATGCATGTGCCCCTTCTCTTCACTATGTCTGTATCTTTGGGGTAAATATCCAATAGTGCAATTGCTGGGTCATAGGGTAGCTCAATTTTTAACTTTCTGAGGACTCTCCATACTGTTTTCCAGAGTAGCTGCACCAGTTTGCATTCCCATCAACAGTGTTAAGAGGGTTCCCCTTTCTCTGCATTCTCTGCCAACATCTGTTGTTTCCTAAGTTGTTAATTTTAGGCAAATGGCAGGATTTCTTTAGTTACCACAACTGAGTAATGTTCCATTGAACATATGCCACATCTTCTTTATCCTTTCACCCTTTGACAGACATTTAGGTTGTTTCCATATCTTGGTTATTGTGAATAATGCTGCAATAAGCATGAGAGTACAGATATCTTTTCCATAATCTGTTCTCATTTCCTTTGGGTATATACCTAGAAGCTGGATTATTGGATCATATGGTAGCTTTATTTTTTAAGGAACTTTCCCACAGTCCTCCATACTGCCGGAACCAATTTACATTTCTATCAACAGTACATAAGGGTTTCCTTTTCTTACGTTTTCACTAATGCTTGTCATCTCTTGTCTTTTTGATGACAGTGATCCTAATAAATGTGAGGTGATATCTCATTGTGTTTTTTTGATATGCATTTCCCTGATGATGAGCAATATTGCACATTTTTTCATGTACCTATTGGCCATTTGGGTGTTTTCTCATTGGAAAAATGCCTGTTTAGTTCCTCTGTGCATTTTAAAATCAGACTGTTCGTTTGTTTTTGTTACTGAGTTGTATGGACCATAGCCCTGATACTCAAAGAGTGGTCCATGGACCAGGACGTGTGACATCAACAACTGGGAGCAAGATACAAATGCAGAATTGCTAGGCCCAGGTTAGCCCTGCCCAATCAGAATCTGCATTTGGGAAGATGACCAAATGATTCATATATATATTGAATTTGGAGAAGTGCAGGTCTAGAATAGTGTTTTTCAACCTTCTCACTGTTGATATTTGTGATGGATAATTCTTTGTGATGAAGGTTTTCCTGGGCACAGAAGATGTTGTGCAACATTCCTGGCCTTAGTTGATTAGGGGGCAGTTGTACCTGCCCAGTTATGCCAACCAAACTCTTCACTAGATGCTTCAAGGTGTCCCCAGGAGGCAAAATCTCCCCTCCTAGTTGATAATGACTAGCCAAAAGCATGAGGACTAGAGATCTCTTGAAGGACTTCCATTCAAAACCCATCCCTTACTCAGTTCACAACACTGGGCAGATCACTTAACCCTTCTTTTTTTTTTATAATAATATATTTTTTTATTATATTATATAAGTCACCATACAGTACATCCCTGGTTTTTGATGTAAAGTTCCGTGTTTCATTAGTTGCATATAACACTCAGTGCACCATGCAATACATGCCCTCCTTACTACCCATCACCAGCCTATCCCATTCCCCCACCCCCCTCCCTCTGAAGTCTTCAGTTTGTTTCTCATAGTCCATAGTCTCTCATGTTTCATTCCCCCTTCTGATTACCCCCCTTTTCTTNACCTTTCTTTATCCCTTTCTTCTCCTACCGATCTTTCTAGTTCTTATGTTCCATAGATGAGAGAAACCGTATGATAATTGTCTTTCTCTGCTTGACTTACTTCACTT
>NW_023253079.1:0-3894 GCF_002007445.2 Ailuropoda melanoleuca
ATACGCAAGTAATGAATCATGGAACTTTACATCAAAAACTAGGCATGTACTGTATGGTGACTAACATAATAAAAAAATATTTATTAAAAAAAAGAAAAAAAAAAAACAGTTCTCCCCAAGGCAAAGCCTGGGCCCTGCCCTTCCGTTACACCAGTGGGTCTTACCCTGGGGGTAGTTCTGTCCCCTAGGGGACACATGGCTGTGTCCGGAGACAGTTTTGGTGGTCATAACTGGGGGTGCTACTGCCATCTACTGGTAGAAGTTAGTGCTGCTGCTCAACCTCCCACAATGCACAGGGCGGCCTTGCCCCGCCCCCACCCCCACATCGAAGAACCAGTGCCAAAGTCACATTCACTAGAATCTTACATTACCATGAGCGGGGACACCCGCTCCCACCCAATGTTTTGTTGTGAGTCAATAATTTCTCGGGCAGGGGCGCCTGGGTGGCACAGCGGTTAAGCGTCTGCCTTCGGCTCAGGGCGTGATCCCGGCGTTATGGGATCGAGCCCCACGTCAGGCTCCTCTGCTGTGAGCCTGCTTCTTCCTCTCCCACTCCCCCTGCTTGTGTTCCCTCTCTCACTCTGGCTGTCTCTATCTCTGTCAAATAAATAAATAAAATCTTTAAAAAAAAATAATAATTTCTCGGGCATTCTCAGGGGGAAACTCCAGATAGCTTGTAAACTTACCATGGTCTGGGCTTATGATTTCGTTCTTGAGTGAGGCATGTTCAGGTGCTTTTACAACCTTGGCACGGCACGGGGATGTGTTCATGGGATTCTCACATACGGATGACCATGCCCACAGTCTCCTAACGCTAACACGTGCATATCCATAGCACCATTTGTAAAACAGAAATTATCATTGATACAATGAAACCTACAATTTATTTTACTTTTTTATTTAAATTCAATTAAACAACATCATTAATTTCTGATGTAGAGTTCAACAATTCATCAGTTTCATATAATACCCAGTGTTCATTACATCACATGTCCCCTTTTATGCCCATCACCTCATTAGCTCATCCCTCCACCCACCTACCCTGCAGCAACCCTCAGTTTGTTTCCTATAGTTAAGAGTCTCTAATGGATTTTCTCCCTCTCTGATGACTTCCATTCAGTTTTCATTCCATTCCCCTATGATCATCTGCACTCTCTTATATTCTGCATGTGAGTGAAGCCATATGATAATTGTCTTTCTCTGATTGACTTATTTCACTCGCAGAATACCCTCCAATTCTAGCCACATCAGTCTAAATGGTAAGTATACATCCTTTCTGATGGCTGGGTAACATTCCATTGTGTGTGTATCTAGACAGATACATACATACATACATACACACATACATACCACATCTTCTTTACCCATTCATCTGTCAATGGACATTTGGGCTCCTTCCACAGTTTGGCTATTGTGGACATTGCTACTATGAACAATGGGGTGCAGGTGACCCTTTGGATCATTACATTTGTAACTTTGGGGTAACACCCAGTAATGCAATGCTGGGTCATAGGGTAGCTCTATTTTTAACTTCTTGAGGAACCTCCATCCCGCTTCCCAGAGGGGCTACAACAGCTTGCATTCCACCAAGAGGGTAAGAAGATTCCCCTTTCTATACATCCTTGCTAACATTTGTTGTTTCCTGCCTTGTTAATTTTAGCCATTCTGACTGTTGTGAGGTGGTATCTCATTGTGATTTTGATTTGAATTTCCCTGATGGCAAGGGATGTGGAGCATTTTTTCATGTGTCTGTTGGCCATTTGTACGTCTTCTTTGGAGAAATGTCTGTTCATGTCTTCTGCCCATTTCTTGACTGGACTATTTGGGGGTTTTGGGTGTTGAGTTTTATAACTTCTTTACAGATCTTGGATTCTAACCCTTTATCTGAATTGTCATTTGCAAATATCTTCTCCCATTCCATAGTTTGCCTTTTAGTTTTGTTGACTGTTTCCTCTGCAGTGCAAAAGATTTTTATCTTGATGTAGTCCCAACAGTTCATTTTTGCTTTTGTTTCCCTTGCCTTTGGAGACTTGTCTTGAAAGAAGTTGCTGTATATAATACATATACATAGGACATACATTTGTATACTGCATGTATGATATATACTATAATAATTTCATACATGCATGTGTGTGTGTATGCATATATGCGTGTGTGTGTATCTTTAATCTCCTTTAGTCTAGAACAGTTACGTTTAGCCTCTCTTTTTCTTGCATGACTTTGACATTTTTGTTGAGGCGAGGCAGTCCTATTAGAGCATGTGCCTCAATTGAGTTCGAGATTTCCCCATAATTAGGTCTGGTTATGCATGTGGGGCAGGAAAAGGGCACACGTGCTATCCTGTCTGTCTTCGTGCATGAGATTGGAGGTAGGAGATGGCAGAGATGGTAAGTTGTTTGTCTAATGTGTCAGTAACAGAATTCCACTGATTTAACCAGCTTGTTAACTAACTCAAGAAACTTTTAAAGTGTATCTAGGAACAGTCCTAGAAGAATCTTTTATTTTAGCTCACTACTGAGTGAAGTCATTTGTGGACATTTTAAGAGAGAGGACTTCAAGTGGGATTAGATTGATTAAATATTGAATAATATAGGGGCGCCTGGGTGGCGCAGTCGTTAAGAGTCTGCCTTCGGCTCAGGGTGTGATCCCAGCGTTCTGGGATCAAGCCCCACATCAGACTCCTCCGCTATGAGCCTGCTCCTTCCTCTCCCACTCCCCCTGCTTCTGTTTCCTCTCTCGCTGGCTGTATCTGTCAAATAAATAAAATGAAATCTTAAAAAACATTGAGTAATATAGAAAACCCCCAGAGCTGCCTTCTTCTCTCTCTTCCGCAGACCCATGTGCAGACCATCCCTGCCCTCCTCATGTCCCCTGTGAATCCAACAACAGAACATACCGCTGTTCTTACGGTGAATACACCTCGACCACAGGAAAAGAGGCACTCACAGATCCGAAAGTCACATACAAAGGTGATTCTGGGCTTGTCGTAAAGGTGGCATTACTGCAAGAGTATGCATACATTGGAAGAGAAGCTGGCCATAGGCTTCTCAGAGGGGAAGACCTTCAGTGTCCTGCTTGAAGATCATGTCTCTTTACTCTGTAGCGTCATTCATGTGAGAGTTGGGTAAGAATTTGAGATCCAGGTGAAACTGACTTGTGTTCCATCTCAACTCGAAGTAAGTAGCTGTGCAACTTTGGGGAAATTGCTTGAACCCTCAGTTTCAAGTGTATAACCTCTAAAATAGAAGTAATCATCATACCTTCTGCAGGTCAGGGAACTCAGCTCAGAGGAACATGTGTTTGTTTAAAGGAGCCAATCCCAANCATGTGTTTGTTTAAAGGTGTCAATCCCAAAATTAATGAAATACCCAGTTTAAAACATAAGTCCTCCTATGCATCCAGTGTCATGCTGGGCACTTATTTATTTTTATTTTTTTTTTATAAAACTTTTTTATTATGTTATGTTAGTCACCATACACTGCATCCCAAGTTTTTGATGTAAAGTTCCATGATTCGTTACTTGCATACATTATTTATTTATTTATTTATTTATTTATTTATTTNATTGCTTGAACCCTCAGTTTCAAGTGTATAACCTCTAAAATAGAAGTAATCATCATACCTTCTGCAGGTCAGGGAACTCAGCTCAGAGGAACATGTGTTTGTTTAAAGGTGTCAATCCCAAAATTAATGAAATACCCAGTTTAAAACATAAGTCCTCCTATGCATCCAGTGTCATGCTGGGCACTTATTTATTTTTATTTTTTTTTTATAAAACTTTTTTATTATGTTATGTTAGTCACCATACACTGCATCCCAAGTTTTTGATGTAAAGTTCCATGATTCGTTACTTGCATACATTATTTATTTATTTATTTATTTATTTATTTATTT
>NW_023253080.1:0-1080 GCF_002007445.2 Ailuropoda melanoleuca
GGGCAAAGGGAGAGGGAGAAGCAGGCTTCCCACTGAGCAGGGAGCCGGAGGTAGGGCTGGATCTCAGGACCCAGAGAGCACGACCTGAGCCAAGGCAGGCACTTAACCCACAGAGCCACCCCAGCGCCCCTGCACTTGTACGTCCTTAACAAGTGTGTCAAACAAATGTCCTCACAGTAGATTGTCACAAATGTGATATCATACCTATGTTTCTGGAGAAAGATAGGTGCAGTAAGGTCCTGCCCACAAAGATTACATGTGATAGCAGTGTGGTTTGGGTGCCCTGGGCATAAGAAGGTAAAACGTGTCCCCTTCAAGGTCAAGGCACATGTGACTGAGAGTATATTGAAATAGGCACTGAACAGAACATATTGGCCAAATCTATAATAGCAAAATATTCACCATCTCCAAATTTGTTGGGATTCCAGGTGGTTTTTTTTTTTCTTTCAGTTTTTCTTTATTTTAAAGAGAGAAAGAGTGTGTGTGCATGGGCACAAGTGGGGGCAGGGGGAGGGAAGAGGCAGAGGGAGAGAGAATCCCAGGGGGACTCCACCCTGAGCACAAACCCAACAGGATGCTCAATCTTATGACCCTGAAATTATGACCTGAGCCCAAAGCTTAACCTACTGAGCCATCCAGGCGCCCGTCAGGGTTGCAGATGTTTTAAAGGGACCAGGACGATGTAGAAATAACTGTCACAAAAGAAGGAGCTTTTTAGACTCACAGATCCCAAGAAAGGAGGTCCTGAGAGCCATGAAGGGCCAGCAAGGGAAGTGGGAGAAAGAGGGAGTGAAGGGAAAATGCGGGCAAGAGCCTTCACTGTGGTTTCCACGGGAAGGGACAGGTGAGGCAGGGTGAGCAGGTTTAAGACTGGTTAGTGTGAATAATTTCAGTGGGCCTGGGCCATAGTGGAGTCTGGAGTAGTCTGTCCCTGCCCCGGGGGGCGGTGATCAGGGCAGGGGATGGGGGCCCAGAGTGTAAGAGCTTCTTAGAGGGAGTGGTCAGGGGTAAGGCCCTGAATTGGTTGGTTTACATGTGAAAGGTTTGCTCAGAGGCAAGCTGTGGACCATCTCCAAAAAT
>NW_023253081.1:0-5591 GCF_002007445.2 Ailuropoda melanoleuca
AAAAAAAAAATTAAAGAGACTGAATACTGTAGGAAGATAAACTGCAGGTTGTATTTCTGTGAACATACACAAAAATCATGACCTAGATTGTCCAGGGTTTTGAGCCCTATTACACACACACGTCTTCATCATGGAACAAAGGATCCTTATATGCAGAGAATGCCTCTCAGCTAAAAGGTTTCTTAGGGCCAGCTTTATGTCTCTGTTCCTCAGACCATAGATGAAGGGGTTCAGCATGGGTGTGACCACCGTGTACATCACTGAAGCTATGGCAGTTGTCCTGGAGTTTTGAGAAGCAGCAGAACTAAGATACACCCCAAAGCTTGTACCGTAGAATAAGGAGACAACGGAGAGGTGAGACCCACACGTGGAAAATGCTTTACACTTTCCCCCAGAAGATGAAATTTTCAAAATGGAGGTTACAATTCTAGAATAAGAGAAAAGGATACCAATGAGTGGAAGAACCCCCAGAAGTCCACTTGCAAGATAAATTGCCAGGTTATTAAAGAAGTTTTCAGAACAAGCAAGTTGGATCACCTGATTAAGTTCACAGAAAAAGTGAGGGATTTCTAACTGTGTACAAAAAGACAATTGCAAAACCATTAAGTCTTGTAATAGAGAGTCCAGAACACTCAAAACCCAGCACACCAGAAGCAGGATGCAGCAGAACTTGGGGTTCATGATGACCATGTAGTGCAGGGGGTGACAGATGGCCACAAACCGGTCATAGGCCATCGCTGTCAAGAGAAAGTTGTCTAATCCCGCAAAGAGCATAAAAAAATACATCTGGCTGAGGCAGCCTGCATAGGTGATCACTTTGCTCTGAGTCTGGATGTTCCATAGCATCTTGGGGACAGTGGTGGAGGTGAAACAGATGTCAGAGAAGGACAGGTTGGCCAGGAAGAAGTACATGGGCGTGTGGAGGCGGGAGTCCATGACAATGGCCAGGACGATGAGCAGGTTCCCAGTGAAGGTGACCAGGTACATGGACAGGAACAGCCAAAGGAGCAGTGGCTGCACTTCTCCCTCCTCTGAAAGTCCCAGGAGGATAAATTCTGAAACAGGAGTTTGATTTCTTTGTTCCATGTAACTGCTGAAAACAGCTGGAACAGAGACAAGAGGATAGGAAAGTCACAAGCAGTGAGCACAGAGCTAAAAGAAATGCTGTGATTGGGGTGCCTGGATGGCTCAGTCGGTGAAACAACCAACTCTTGGTTTCAGCTCAGGTCATGATCTCCTTGGTGGTGAGTTCAAGCCCCACATTGGACTCTATGCTGGGGCCAGAGTCAACTTCAGATTCTCTGACTTCCCGTCTGCCCCGCCCCTGCTTGTGCTTTCTTGCTTACTCCATTTATGTAAGTAAATGGAGAGATAAATAAATAAATGATAGATGATAGATACATAGATAGACAGACGATAGAGAGGTGATAGATAAAAAGAAATGCTGCAATTTGTGTAGCAAAATTTGTTTTTTTTCAACATGATTAATTCATTAATTCTTACACATTACCTACCAAACTAGAAGAATTAGCTAAAAATTTCAGGGATCTCAAAACCTCCATGTTTTCCATAATGCTGAAAATAATTGCAATCCCAGTCCTGAATAAAACATTTACCAAAGGCAATATTGTCCTCTGTAAATTTCCTAAGATGTTTTTGGTTCACTTAACAAATATTTTAACCAATTATCTTGTGGCAAGCATTTTGAAAGCACTGTAAGTAGTGATGTGTGTTTGACCTTAACAAGAGTGTGTCTGAGATATGTGTGTGTCAGAGGGAGCAATGAAATATTAATGAATGAGCAAATGACATTTCAAGGGATAGTTTCCAACCCTACAATAAGAGTGATACCAAATTCAGAGTTTTTGAGATTTCAATAAAATAATGGCTATAATACGTCTGGCATTGTTTGTAGTATTAATTATCACATACAAATGATGAAGAGAAGATGACTGACACAGTTTCCAGCAAACACTTACTAATGAATGAAAATAATCGTCTGAATTTTTTTTAATTTAAATTTGTCAGTTGACATACAGTGCAATATTGGTTTCTGGAGTAGATTTCAGTGATTCATCACTTACATAAAGCATCCAGTGCTGATCCCAACAAGAGCCCTCCTTACTACCCATGACCAATCTAGCACATCCCCGCCCCCCCACACATCCATCCATTAACCCTCAGTTTGTCCTCCATCGTTAATACTCTTCTATGGCTTGTTTTTTCTCTCCTATTTTTTTCTTTTCTCCCTTCCCATTGTTCAATGATTTTCTTCCTTAAATTCAACATAGGAGGAGATCCTATAGTATTTATCTTTCTCTGACTTATTTCACTTAGCATAATACACTCTAGCTCTATTCACATCATTACAAATGGTAACAATGGCCAAACTGTAGCCCAAATGACCATCTACTGATGAATGGATAAAGACAATGCGATATAGATATAGGTAAATATAGATATATACACACACATACATACACGCAATCAAATATTATTCAAGTGCGTTTTGGTGTCCATGATGTCTACCCGCTCAGAGATCCATCACTTGCCTCCCATCTCAGGCTCATGGCACTATTTCTATTCCTCAATGTCTCTTTCACTCTCTGAACACAACAATCGTTTGTTCCTCTCATTAACCTGGGTCACTTTTCCATAGAGCAGACCTGTGCACAGCTATTCCCTGACCTTTAAAACCTGCACTTATGCTTCACTAATTTCAGAATAAAATTTCAACCATGTAGCCAAAATGCTTAATTCATTCTTAACCTACTATTTCCTACCAGACCCGTCTCCTATCCGCCCATTTTGCATACCCTGCTACTGATGGTTGGTCACATCATTAAGAAGTGTTTCTAATCTCTGCAGCACAACCTCTAGTTTAATTAACCTCTAAATTTCCTCCTCTCCTGTTTCTTTCTGGACTGATCACACCCATTGTCCCCCCAGAAGGACTGCAACACCTCCTTCCAGGCTCGGTTACATTATAAGCTTGTCTGTGAAGCCTTCACTAATTCCCGTGAAAGACACAACTTTTTGAAAACAGTTAAAAATGAATTAAAGAGTCAACTTTTTTGCATACTTCCACAAATTTAATGCAACCTCATGATATCATATTTACTTATGTTTACATCACTCCTGACATTCGCACAGTGAGTACCTTGAGAGAAGAAACAATGTCTTAGTCATTTATTTATTCCCAAACAGTAGTGTCTGCCATACATTAATTGCTGAAAAAAATGTTTGTTGAATGACTGCAATACATATGGTGAAATAACAATAAACAGGCACTCTCAACAATGAAAGAACAAGCAATGAAAAAAGAGGAAAGACTTTTGTGAAATATGTCCCTGTCATTAAGCACTACACTGGAGGAGACAGATAGGGAAAGATGGTTTAGTATATCCAGAGTTTCCCTCTAGAATCAAAGTCTTAATAGGCAAGATCTAGCATCATTAAACCCTCCCTTAGTTATTATCCCTGTTGATGCCCAAAACGTAACTACGGATTGAAGGGGTCCCTCCAATCATAGAACATGAGGTTCACCCAGATGTTATCACAGAACAGTGTCAGATCACTGACCAAGTTTCTCCCAGGAATGATTGATGAGGTTGGAAGTTATGCCCCCAGGAAAGGAAGAGACATGGCCCCATTCATGAAGGCTCTGGAAGACACACTTATGTGTTCGTAACACCTGAGATAAGAAGATATGAAGTCAATGGGTGCAGCAGACATTTTCAATTCTCTGGCTGTAGGGGTGAATTCCCATGAGTCTCATTAATGAAATATTCCTTTGTCTCACTTCCCCTTGAGAACTTGGTGCTCTGGAGCTAGGACAGAAACACAGAATGCAACCTAGTCCCAGTGTTGGTACTGGAACACAGCCTGGGCATTCCATGATTATCTCTCACCTCATTAAACTCTTTGATCCCACAAGGCGTTCCCCTCTCTATCGAGGGTCTCACTAACAAGGCAGAGTACCCCGTAATTCTGATTGAAGGAGAGATTCTTTTTGCCTTCAACATTTTCTTTCTCCCATCTGGACCCTCTTCTGTTGGCTCATGATCATGGATCTCCAGCCACCACAATGCTTCTCCTGTTCTCTTGCTGCTCCTTTCTCCTTCATTGTTTAACATTACCCAACCATTGGCTTCTTTGGGTATCTTACAAACACTTACACAGCAGTTATGATATGGTAGGCACTAAGCTACGTTCCGGGAATGAAGAGAAGTGTAAGACATGGTTCCTTCTCTTGAGGAGCTCACAGTTGAATGGGTGATTGGTGAAATAGATAAAGGGGAGTAGGACTACACTTACCTCAATGAGCATTGTACAACATATAGAATCGGTGAGTCATTATATTGTACACCTGCAGCTAAAATAAAACTATATGTAAATTATATTCAATAAAAAAATTCCTAGGGAGGGGAGAAATATGATTTTCAGAGTTACCTCATTATCATTGTTAAATGATCCGTTTTCAACAACAACAACATAAGCAGAAATATAAATCATTGAAATAGGAGGAAGCCCAGAAATAAGCTCGGTTTATAAATTGAATGGTATTTGACAACAGTGCCAGGACAGTTCAAAGGTAAATGGACAGTCTTTCCAAGAAGTGGTGATGGGGAAACCAGATATCCATCTGCAAAAACATGAAGGCATACCATCCATCCACCGTCTGCAAACATGATTCCAAATGGATCACAGATCTAACCACAAGAAATAAAGCTGTAAAATGTGAAAGATTTATATGATCTGAAGACAAACTGAGGGTTTTAGAGAGGAGGGGTGGGGGGGGATGGGTTAGCCCAGGGATGGGTATTAAGGAGGGCATGTATTGCATGGAACACTGGGTGTTATACGCAAACAGTGAATCATGGAACACTACATCGAAAACTAATGATGTACCGAAGCAGTTCAATAAAGTCTCAAAGGATTTAAAATAAAAAAATAAATAAATAAATAAATAAATAAATAAATAAATAAATAAAAAACAGTAAGCGCTTAGAGGAAAACACAGAGGTACATCTCCTTGACACTGGATTTGACCATGATTTCCTGGATATGATGCCAAAGACACAGGCAACTAGAGAAAAAAATTACTTCAGCGAAATTAAAAAAATGTGTGCATTGAAAGGCAAAATTATTCAAGTGAAAGACAACCCACAAGTGGAGAAAAGATTAGCACACCACATACTCAACAATAGATTAATACCTTACAAAGGCACAAAAATTCAACAGCAAAAAACCAAAACAACTCAATTTTTGAAACACAATGCTTTTATTTAAATTCCAGTTAGTTAAGGTACAAAGTAATATTAGTGTCAGGTGTACAATAGACTGATTCAACAATTCCATGATAAAGCATTTAAACGACAAGGGGGAGGCAAGATGGCAGCAGAATAGGAGACTTTGTTTTATCTGGTCCCTTGAATTTAGCTGAATATCTGTGAAACCATTCTGAACACAGGTGAATTCAGCCCTAGATGTAAGGAAATATATCTGGAACTCTACATGCAGAAAAACAACTGCTTCTTGCAAGGTAGGAGGTGCTGAATCGTGAAACTGTGGGGAAATATCAGAAGATA
>NW_023253082.1:0-3859 GCF_002007445.2 Ailuropoda melanoleuca
AGAATTAATGCCTGGCTCAGCAGGGCACCCCCAGGGCTCATTCTGCTTGGTTTGTGTGGATGCCACTGACTATGTGATCAGATGTTCTGAGTGTGGGTCCAGGATGTGGCGTCTGAGCTCTGCACCTTCACAGACAGTGTTGTTTGGGCCATTGGGGGACCCAGGGACCGGCTTCCAGCCAGGGCGGCAGCGGCACTCATAGCCCCCAATGTTGTTGAGGCAGTGGGTGGAGGTGTGGCATGGGTTCTGCCCCGACGTGCATTCATTCACATCTGAAGACAAAGCCAGAGGGTCAGGGTCCCCTCCACTCACCGCACCCATCCTGCCTGCCCCTTCTCTCAGATTCCCTGTACGTCACAGCAAGGGGACACACACACACACACACACACACACACACCACGTACCAGCCACCTAGCCTGTCAAGATACAACTTTATGATAGCATTTTCTATTGTAAAAATTCCATAATCTCAGATTCTCCCTGCAGGGTGAACAGAGTAGAACCATGGGTGTGTGTGTCACCCAGACAAAGCTGAGACTCTTCCCAATCATGAAGATTAGACTAGGTATCCGGGTCAGGGAGTGGGGGGGCTGTGGTGGGCCTCTAACCAGGGAGGCTGTGACACTGGGCTGCCTACATGTTGACTCAGAGGATGGCGTAATGGCACCACTGCTGTCCCAAACTGCACCCGTGTCCTTATTAGAACCAATCCCAGAGAGTCAAACCTGCATGCCCAGCCCAGGTTCCCAGTCTCCTCACTGCCTGCACTGAGCTTACACCAGTCCTGAAAGTACGGCTGTCTCTCCACTCCTTATGGCAGTTTCCTTCAAGATAAGCTCAACAGGGACAGTATCCTCCTTTTCAGGCAAAAACTATGGCAAAGGGGATACTGAGTCATGGGAGCTGCACTTCCCAGTGAAGGCTCTTACTCATTTCCTCCTCAACTGGGAACTGAGGTTCCCCTTCCCAGAGCTAGAAGTGACACTTCGTGCTGGAATGTGACAGACGAGGAGGGGCAAGTGTAGGGGTGCACAGAGAGGCAGGGGGCTCTATAAGAGAATCCCAGGCTCAGAAGGCCCTCTTGTCTCCCTGCCCTGTGGTGGAATCTTCTGGAGACGTGAGCCCTTGCAGGTGTAACTACCCTGGGAGTTGATACAGATGCCGTGGCTTTTACAGTCTCTGGGTTTCAGCTGATTCGTCCACATCTTCAGGGAGAAGGAGAGGGTGATGGATGCCTGCACTTTTTTCCTGGGATAGAAGCATCTAGAAGGCCCCACTGTCTCTTCCCTGGTGAGTGGTTGCCTTTTCTAATTCACATGGAGGTGTGCTATGGGCGAGCATGGTGGCCCAGATGTTCTGTTGTCCAGATGTTGCCAGAGGAGGTCCAAGTCCTCCCCATCTGCCAGCTCTGGCTCCCTCGGCCTCTCCCTGCAGCTCCCAGCTGGTGCGGGGTCACATGACCACCTGTGTCCCAGCCTGAGGACCTGGACAAGTCCAGGGTGCGCCTTCCTGGGAACCAAGTGCAAGGGAAATACTGTGTTCCCCAAGCAGGACCATCTTGGCTCCCAGTGATGGCTTTTGTCCTAATTTCCCAGACCAATTGCTTGCTGCCTGAAGTTGCCATTGGAATCCCGGTGATCCTAGCAGGACAGCTTGCTCTCATCCCCACTATCTCTGAGACTCCAGTTCCATGGAGATGGACCAAGACCCATGCCCGAGCCAGGCTTCTCAAGGAGAAGGCTTTCTACAGAGGAAGGGAGATGAAGATGATGCCAGCCAGTCCTGGGCCACCCAGAGAGTGGACACCAAGCTGAGGAGGAAAGTGGAGGCTGATGTTCAGGAAAGCAGCCTTGGGGTGATGAAGGTGACTTTTTCTGATTCCCATGAAGGCATGCTTGGACTGGCAGGAAGTGGTGAAAATCCACATATGAGCAAGGCCAGTGGTGAGCAAGGGCTGATTGGCTGGAATGGGGAATGGGAGCTGATGGCAAGGGGTGGCAGGGGTTTCTGTCTTCTTGGCCATGTGTCCCTGTGGGCCCTGCCAGGTGGGCTCAGCCTTCATCCTCTGTCCCCAAGTAGTCTGAGTCGACATGGGCCCTAGATCAACCCCCTTGGAAGAGTGTTGGACTTGAGGCAATGGTNCAGCCTTCATCCTCTGTCCCCAAGTAGTCTGAGTCGACATGGGCCCTAGATCAACCCCCTTGGAAGAGTGTTGGACTTGAGGCAATGGTCCGCAATTTGCTCTTTCTTGCCATTTGTTCCAGATGAGACCCCCTTCCATTCACCTGAATCTGAAGTGGGTGGGGTGGTCCACATCACCCTTCCCACACCCAACACAACAACCTCCCAGATCCTGATCATCCAATTTGCCACAGGTCAGTGAATGGAAATTATTGGGGACAGTCAGGCAGAGCCTTACACAGGGAACTAGATGGAGGCCTAGATGAAAAGCCAAGTCAAGGTGGAGGAAGCACCTTCTCTAGGCCGTGTTGTTGGACAGGGTCAGGGCCAACTGGGGAAGATGGTCCCACCCTTGAATCTCCTTCCTCCCATGTTTCTGGACAGGGTTCTTGGATTCCTCATGGCCGGGGGTCTGAGAGAGCTCCCAGGGTTGCCAAGTCCATGTGGGCCCCAGTGGGGTCAGGATTCATCATGGTAGTCACTGATGATGGTGAAGATTGGATATTGTGTTAGAAGACACATGCTCTTAGCTTGTGAAGTACATGATGCCATCTCTCTCTTTTACTTTATGCAAATAAGATGCCAACTAGGTATTTGCCCAAATATACAAAAATACTGATTTGAAGGGATACATGCACCCTGGTGTTTATAGCAGCATTATCAACAATAGCCAAACTATGCAAAGTGCCCAGATGTCCATCAACTGAAGAATGGATAAGGAAGATGTGGTATATATATCCAATGGAGTATTAGTCAGTCATAAAAAAGAATGAAATCTTGCCATTTGTAATGATATGGATGGAGCTAGAGTATATTATGCTAAGTGAAATAAGTCAGTCAGAGAAAGACAAATACCATATGATTTCACTCATATTTAAGAAACAAAACAGATGAATATAGAGAAGGGNTGGAGCTAGAGTATATTATGCTAAGTGAAATAAGTCAGTCAGAGAAAGACAAATACCATATGATTTCACTCAGATTTAAGAAACAAAACAGATGAATATAGAGAGGGGAAAAAAAAGGCAAACCAGGAAACAGACGATTAACTATAGAAAACAAACTGCTGGTTACCAGGGGGAAATGAGGGGAGATGGACGAAATAGGTGATGGGGATGAAGGCAGGCATGTGTCTGGTGAGCACTAGGTGTTATATAGAGGCAATGAATCACCAAATTCTACACCTGAAACTAATATACACTGTACATTAACTAATGAAACCAGAAGCTGGTTCTCTGAAAGAATTAGTAAGATCAATGAACCACTGGACAGACTTATCCAAAAGAAAAGAGAAAGGACCCAACTTAATAAAATTATGAATTAAAGGGGAGAGATCATGACTAACATCAAGGAAATAGAAACAATCATTAGAAACTATTATCAACAACTATATACCAATAAATTAAGCAACCTGGAAGAAATGGATGCCTTCCTGGAAATCTATAAACTACCATACTGAAACAGGAAGAAATTGGTTATCTAAACAGACCGATTAATCCTGAAGAGATTGAAGTAGTGATCAAAAACCTCCCCCCCCCAAAAAAAAAAACTCTCCAAAAACAAGAGTCCAGGGCCTGATGGATTCCTTGGGGAATTCTACGAAACATTCAAAGAAGAGATAATATCTATTCTCCTGAAGCTGTTTCAAAAAATATAAACAGAAGGAAAGCTTCTAAAC
>NW_023253082.1:7891-13228 GCF_002007445.2 Ailuropoda melanoleuca
CTCCCCCTGCTTGTGTTCCCTCTCTCGCTGCCTGTCTCTCTCTCTGTCGAATAAATAAATAAAATCTTTAAAAAAAATTATTATTAAAAAAAACCATGTAGCTCTGCTTGCCTCATGGGACTGCTCGAGGAGCGAGGTGGGAAACCATGACCCTGGGGGGGGCATTCCCCTTGAGCTCATGCTAGGAGGAGAACCTGAGCTTCCAGGCCCTGGGGGTTTCTTCCCTCCTGTTTCTTCCACTACTCTCCCCTTTCTTCATGCTGTGAGAATAACCAGAGTAATAACAGTAATGACCATGATAATAGCTTGTGTTTGACAGTCTGCTCTCTACTAGTCTTCACGTGTGCTTCACATACGTAAATTTTAAATCTCACTCAAACCATGTAGGGTAGGTACGATGATTATCCCCAATTTACAGACAAGCAAACTGAAGCAGAGAAAAGAGAACATCTTCCCCCCATCACCTCCCTCTACCATCTCCAGGCCCCTGCACCACCCAAGCCCCTGTACCTTGACATCTCTCGGAGCCATTGAAGATCACGCCAGATGAGGAATTGAATCCCGGAGAGCAACGACAGTGGGTGCCATTGAAAACAGCGGAGTTCTGAGGGCAATTGCGAGTTGAGTCTATAACAACAGAGGCTGTGAGGGCAGAGACCACAGTCAGAAGGCCCAGGAAATGGAGGGAGCCAGCTGCCAGCTGGGGGTCCAGGACCAGAGGATGGGAGGGGGAAAAAGGAGAGGGATGGCTGCCATTGAAAGAGGAAAAGACAGAAAACTCTGGACATTTGGGGATGTAGAAATGGTTTCTGTTATCTCCAGAAGACCAGAGCCTCAGTGGGGCCTCTGGGTAGACTTACCGCTAATCCACGGGACTGCAGCTCCCAATGACAACAGCAACAGCATCAAGAGTCCTGGGGCAAAAAAAAAACAGAGAGATGACAAAGAGAGGAGATGGAACTCCAGTTTCATGGCCTCATGGCCCCTGCATCCTGGGAGGTGGCTCTGAGGCTGTGGCTCATGGCTCTCCCAAGGCTCTTGTAATGTAGGAAGATTTGAGGACCAGTCCTCTTCCCTCCCTCTCCCTGGACTCCCTGAGGAGTCGGTCACTATCAGAGACCATCCTTATGGAACCTCTGTGCTAAAGGTAAGGGGACAGAATATACACAGGTCATGTCAGGGACACAACTTAGAAATTCCAGCCTCTCCCAGGGGCACCTGGATGGCTCAGTAGGTTGAGGCCCAACTCTGGCTTTCGGTTCAGATCATGATCTCACGGGTGGTGAGACGGAGCTCCGCATCGAGCTCTGCGCTCAGTGGGGAGTCTGCTTGGGATTCGTTCCCTCTTCTTCTCCCTCCCCCTCTCCACCTCTCCCCCAAATAAATTAATAAATCTTTTAAAAAGAGGGAAAAAAGAAATTCCAGCCTCTCCTGATGGAAGTGGTAAATCTTGCAACACAAAGTCCTCAGATTGGCGTGCTCTCCCCATAGCCAGGTCCTTTGTTCTCTGGCGATGGCAGAAATCTACCTTGAAGATTTCTCTTCCAGGATCATTCCCACCTGTTTAACCCACATGTTTTGGGGCACAGAAGAACAACATGGATTTGGGAGTCAGCCAGCCCCAAGTCTGAGTCCCAGCTCGCAGTGGTATCAGCCAGGCAGGGAACCCAGGAATCACAAGAGGGAGAGCTGATGACAGGTGAGGGATGAGAACTATGGCATTGGCAGTTCAAGCCACCATCTCCTGGTTGAGTGGCCTCTCCAGATGCAACACCCATGGCTTCTATGGTTCCTTCCAAGTAAGCTCCTTGCCCTCCTGCAATGCACTGAGGACATAACCTTTCTCTTTATCCCCCAGTCTGGTCCTGAGTGATGAGTCACTGGACAGAGTTCATGGTATGAAAATTGCTTCAGGTGTGAAGAAACCTTCCCTACAGCAATCACCTGGCCACCTGTTAGAGTCTGTCATTCCATTCATGGGAAGCAGGATGTTGATGTGAAGGTGTTTTTTTAAGTGAGATTCACAGTAAAATCAGCAGACTCTGAGTAAAGTGGATTACCTCTATAATGTGGGTGGGCCTCATCTAATCAGTTGAAGACCTTAGGAGAAAAAAGACTGATCTCCTCCAAGGAAGAAAGAATTCTGTTTCCAGACTGACTTCAGACTTGACAGAGAGAGACAGCCAGTGAGACAGGGAACACAAGCAGGGGGAGTGGGAGAGGAAGAAGCAGGCTCCTAGTGGAGAAGCCTGATGCGGGGCTCGATCCCAGAATGCTGGGATCATGCCCTGAGCCAAAGGCAGACGCTTAACGACTGTGCCACCCAGGCTCCCCCGACTTCAGACTTGAGATGCAACATCAATGTCCCTGGAAACATCCCTGGGTTTCCAGCCTGACCTACAGATTTTGGA
Source organism: Ailuropoda melanoleuca (assembly GCF_002007445.2). Classification (NCBI taxonomy): domain Eukaryota; kingdom Metazoa; phylum Chordata; class Mammalia; order Carnivora; family Ursidae; genus Ailuropoda; species Ailuropoda melanoleuca. The sequence goes on from NW_023253082.1 coordinate 10,303, forward strand.
CTTTCCAACAATAACAACCTCATAAACCAATATCTTAAATTAACACATTCTCTCTCATCTCTCTATACACACAAACATACATACACACACATTTACATCTCTATACATATACATACATATACATGTACGCATATACAGAAACTCGTGATTCTGTTTCTCTGGAGAACCTGGTTTAATACCGTCCATAACATTAGCTCTGATAAGTCCCCAAGTTTGCCCTAGAAATAAGTTCCACCAAACTTCTTCTTTGAGAACTTAATAGAACTGACTTAATACCATTCTTAAAATTTCTTCCCTGCTCTCCCTTACAGAGATAGTGGGAAAAAAAAACAGAAATAGAGCAAATCTCAGAAATAAAGCAAAGAACAGAGAAACTTCTCAAACTGGATAAAGTTCCCAGGTAGCTTTAGTTGCCCTATCACCATTGTTGTAATTCTGCCTACCTGGCAGCAACCTCGGATGCCCATTCCTCATGGTGCAGACACCAGCGAGCCCAGCCACAGAGGATGCCATCTGGTCTTCGTCTGGGTGCCCTGAAAAGACTTCCTGTTTACTTAAGTCTCAGATGAGCTACTGAGTAAAATGCTGGTCTGGATGCTTCTTTCCCCCTGTGTTTCCCCATCATGTATTTCTCTGAAACTCACACTTCTCTTTTTAAGTATTTCCTTAGCATTTCTAGCAATCCTACTGAAAGCCTCTTTGATGGTTTCTACTTTTTGATACAGGAAGGCCTCCCCAACATGAAGATAATCCCACTGGTGTTTGGCCCCTATGAGGGCTATCATTCACAGTGAACAGATTGTTTTTTATCCATTGATTATCTAGTCACAGACATATTTATTTTTAAGTTTTATTTTGAAATAAACATAGATTGACAGGAAGTTTCAAAAACAATACGTAGAGGTCCTTCCCTTGGTTTCCAAGAAAAGATACATGTTATGTACTTATGTATTTGTATGTAACAATAGTCAAATAACTAAACCAAGAAATTGACAACAGCACAATGGAGTGTATAGTTCTATGACATTTTATCAGATGCACAGATTCCTGTAACTGTCATTGCAATAAAGTAGATAAGTATCCGGTCACCACAAAGCTCTGCACCATGCGACAACAACATCCCTAAACCCTAGCAGGTCTAGAAACAATTTGTTTCTATTCTTCAACAGTACTCAACACAGTCTGAGATTCACATTCATTAATAAAGAATATTCCTGATATGTTTTAAAAGATGAGAAAAACACCTAAATGTTTCACTAATCTCTGGAGGAATTATGGTGATTTTCTTTGCATTTTTACACCTTCTTTGTTTTTCTCATGTCCATGTGTATTAGTCGCAAGAGCTACCATAATAATATAGCATTAACAAGGTGGCTTAAACCACAGAAATTTATTTTCTCAAATTGTTTCTGGAGGCTGGATTCTAAGGTCGAGGTGCCAGGAGGGTTGCTTTCTGGTGAGGGCCCTCCCGTGACTTGTAGATGGCTGTCTGCTATCTGTATCCTCATATGATCTTTCCTCTGGAAGTGGAGAGAGAGTGGGAGGGATGGAGGGAAGGAGGGAGGGGGAAGGATAGAAAGAGAGAGGGAGGGACAGAGGGAGCGAGAGATCACTGGTGCCCTCTAGTTTCAAAGCCAGAGCTCTTCACTCTGCATCGCCCCGGCCACATGCAGGCACTGCCCTGTCCCCACCGCTCCTCCTCTGGCCTGTATGCCCTTGAAAAACTGCTTCTGTGCTGCTCCCAGGACTGAGGACTGAATGCCTCACAACCTTGGATGTGCCCCTCCACCACCTTGAAGCCTCTGTACCCTTAGAACCCACCATGGGATTGCTGAAGATCTCCCCAGAGGGAAATATGAATCTGAATAACAGCAACAGGCAGGGGCACTGAGAGGTATGGAGTCCGAAGGGCACCTCCTACCACATCACTGTGGGGATGGAGACCGTGCTCAGAAGCCCCAGGGAACGGAGGATGCCAGCTGCCAGCTGGGGACCAGAGAATGGAGGAGGGGGACGTTGGCTGCTACTACAAGAGGAAGAGTTCAGGAAACTCTAGGCATTTGAGGAGGAAGAAAGTTTCTCTGATCTCCAGAGGAAGACCATATCTGAGGCTCATTCACAGAATAAGCCTTCTCTCCCTGGCTCTCCCCCTTGTGGTGAAGGAACCCAGAACCCAAACTGGCATGCCGTCCATCACTCCTGGGCCAGCTGGGCAGGCTCACCTCCAGGGCTCAGGGCTGCAGGTCCCAAGGTCAATAGCAGCAGCACCGATAGCCCTGGGCCAGGAAGAGCGGTGAATGAGAGGAGTCAAGCATCGATGGAACTCTTGTCCATAGGGCCATTGCCCGCACTCTAGCTGGCTCTGGCCATACAGCCCCCAGCTTTGCAGCAGGATCCCGGAGGCTCCCCCGACCAGGCTCCCACACTTTGCATGGAGTCCTGGGCTCCATGTCTCCCTTCCATCTCCTGGGACACCCTGAGGAATCAGTCACCAACAGACACAAGCCCTCATGGAATCTCAGGTGCTACCAGTAAGGAGACAGAGGATACGCCAACAGCTGATGCCAGGTGCACAACTTTAAAACGCCAACCTCAGGGCCCCTGGGTGGTTCAGCTGGTGAAGTGTCTGACTACCTGGGGTCATGATTGGGGTACTGGGATTAAGCCCCACATCGGGTTCCCTGCTCAGTGGGGAGTCTGCTTCTTCCGCTGCCTCTGCTCTCCCCCTATTGGTGTATGCTCTCTCAGATGAATAAAATCTTTTTTTTAATGATTTTTTATTATATTATGTTAGTCACCATACAGTATATCCCCGGTTTCTGATGTAAAGTTCGATGCTTCATTAGTTGCGTATAACACCCAGTGCACCATGCAATACGTGCCCTCCTTACTACCCATCACCAGTCTATCCCATTCCCCCACCCCC
>NW_023253082.1:17040-23246 GCF_002007445.2 Ailuropoda melanoleuca
GGAGATGATGCTAAGTGAAATAAGTCAAGCAGAGAAAGACAATTATCATATGGTTTCACTCATTTATGGAACATAAAAACTAGGAAGATCAGTAGGAGAAGGAAGGGAAGAAGAAAGGGGGGGTAAACAGAAGGGGGAATGAACCACGAGAGACTATGGACTCTGGGAAACAAACTGAGGGCTTCAGAGGGGAGGGGGGTGGGGGATTGGGATAGCCCAGTGATGGGTATTAAGGAGGACACTTATTGCATGGAGCACTGGGTATTATATGCAAATAATGAATCATGGAACATTACATCAAAAACTAAGGATATACTCTATGGTGACTAACATAACGTAATAAAAAATTATTATTTAAAAAAACCATGTAGCTCTGCTTGCCTCATGGGACTGCTCGAGGAGCGAGGTGGGAAACCATGACCCTGGGGGGGGGCGTTCCCATTGAGCTCATGCTAGGAGGAGAACCTGAGCTTCCAGGCCCTGGGGGTTTCTTCCCTCCTGTTTCTTCCACTACTCTCCCCTTTCTTCATGCTGTGACAATAACCAGAGTAATAACAGTAATGACCATGATAATAGCTTGTGTTTGACAGTCTGCTCTCTACTAGTCTTCACATGTGCTTCACACATGTAATTTTTAAATCTCACTCAAACCATGTAGGGTAGGTACGATGATTATCCCCAATTTACAGACAAGCAAACTGAACCAGAGAGAAGAGAACATCTTCCCCCCATCACCTCCCTCCACCATCTCCAGGCCCCTGCACCACCCAAGCCCCTGTACCTTCACATCTCTCGGAGCATTGAAGATCATGCCAGATGAGGAATTGAATCCCGGAGAGCAACGACAGTGGGTGCCATTGAAAACAGCGGAGTTCTGAGGGCAATTGCGAGTTGAGTCTATAACAACAGAGGCTGTGAGGGCAGGGACCACAGTCAGAAGGCCCAGGAAATGGAGGGAGCCACCTGCCAGCTGGGGGTCCAGGACCAGAGGATGGGAGGTGGAAAAAGGAGAGGGATGGCTGCCATTGAAAGAGGAAAAGACAGAAAACTCTGGACATTTGGGGATGTAGAAATGGTTTCTGTTATCTCCAGAAGACCAGAGCCTCAGTGGGGCCTCTGGGTGGACTCACCGCTAATCCACAGGACTGCAGATCCCAATGACAACAGCAACAGCATCAAGAGTCCTGGGGCAGAAAAAAAACAGAGAGATGACAAAGAGAGGAGATGGAGCTCCAGTTTCATGGCCTCATGGCCCCTGCAACCTGGGAGGTGGCTCTGAGGCTGTGGCTCATGGCTCTCCCAAGGCTCTGGTAATGTATGAAGATTTGAGGACCAGTCCTCTTCCCTCCCTCTCCCTGGACTCCCTGAGGAGTCGGTCACTATCAGACACCATCCTTATGGAACCTCCGTGATACAGGTAAGGGGACAGAATATACACAAGTGATGTCAGGGACACAACTTAGAAATTCCAGCCTCTCCCAGGGGCACCTGGATGGCTCAGTAGGTTGAGGCCCAACTCTGGCTTTCAGTTCAGATCATGATCTCACGGGTGGTGAGACGGAGCTCCTCATCGAGCTCTGCGCTCAGTGGGGAGTCTGCTTGGGATTCGTTCCCCCTTCTTCTCCCTCCCCCTCTCCACCTCTCCCACAAATAAATTAATAAATCTTTTAAAAAGAGGGAAAAAAGAAATTCCAGCCTCTCCTGATGGAAGTGGTCAATCTTGCAACACAAAGTCCTCAGATTGGCCTGCTCTCCCCATAGCCAGGTCCTTTGTTCTCTGGCGATGGCAGAAATCTACCTTGAAGATTTCTCTTCCAGGATCATTCCCACCTGTTTAACCCACATGTTTTGGGGCACAGAAGAACAGCATGGATTTGGGAGTCAGCCAGCCCCAAGTCTGAGTCCCAGCTCTCAGTGGTATCGGCCAGGCAGGGAACCCAGGAATCACAAGAGGGAGAGCTGATGACGGGTGAGGGATGAGAACTATGGCATTGGCAGTTCAAGCCACCATCTCCTGGTTGAGTGGCCTCTCCAGATGCAACACCCATGTCTTCTATGGTTCCTTCCAAGTAAGCCCCTTGCCCTCCTGCAGTGCACTGAGGACATAACCTTTCTCTTTATCTCCCAGTCTGGTCCTGAGTGATGAGTCACTGGACAGAGTTCATGGTATGAGAATTGCTACAGGTGTGAAGAAACCTTCCCTACAGCAATCACCTGGCCACCTGTTAGAGTCTGTCATTCCATTCATGGGAAGCAGGATGTTGATGTGAAGGTGTTTTTTTAAGTGAGATTCACAGTAAAATCAGCAGACTCTGAGTAAAGTGGATTACCTCTATAATGTGGGTGGGCCTCATCTAATCAGTTGAAGACCTTAGGAGAAAAAAAGACTGATCTCCTCCAAGGAAGAAAGAATTCTGTTTCCAGAATGACTTCAGACTTGACAGAGAGAGACAGCCAGTGAGACAGGGAACACAAGCAGGGGGAGTGGGAGAGGAAGAAGCAGGCTCCTAGCGGAGAAGCCTGATGCGGGGCTTGATCCCAGAATGCTAGGATCATGCCCTGAGCCAAAGGCAGACGCTTAACGACTGTGCCACCCAGGCTCCCCCGACTTCAGACTTGAGATGCAACATCAATGTCCCTGGAAACATCCCTGGGTTTCCAGCCTGACCTACAGATTTTGGACTTTCCAACAATAACAATCTCATAAACCAATATCTTAAATTAACACATTCTCTCTCATCTCTCTATACACACAAACATACACACACATTTACATTTCTATACATATACATACATATACATGTACGCATATACAGAAACTCGTGATTCTGTTTCTCTGGAGAACCTGGTTTAATACCGTCCATAACATTAGCTCTGATAAGTCCCCAAGTTTGCCCTAGAAATAAGTTCCACCAAATTTCTTCTTTGAGAACTTAATAGAACTGACTTAATACCATTCTTAAAATTTCTTCACTGCTCTCCCTTACAGAGATAGTGGGAAAAAAAACAGAAATAGAGCAAATCTCAGAAATAAAGCAAAGAACAGAGAAACTTCTCAAACTGGATAAAGTTCCCAGGTAGCTTTAGTTGCCCTATCACCATTGTTGTAATTCTGCCTACCTGGCAGCAACCTCGGATGCCCATTCCTCATGGTGCAGACACCAGCGAGCCCAGCCACAGAGGATGCCATCTGGTCTTCGTCTGGGTGCCCTGAAAAGACTTCCTGTTTACTTAAGTCTCAGATGAGCTACTGAGTAAAATGCTGGTCTGGATGCTTCTTTCCCCCTGTGTTTCCCCATCATGTATTTCTCTGAAACTCACACTTCTCTTTTTAAGTATTTCCTTAGCATTTCTAGCAATCCTACTGAAAGCCTCTTTGATGGTTTCTACTTTTTGATACAGGAAGGCCTCCCCAACATGAAGATAATCCCACTGGTGTTTGGCCCCTATGAGGGCTATCATTCACAGTGAACAGATTGTTTTTTATCCATTGATTATCTAGTCACAGACATATTTATTTTTAAGTTTTATTTTGAAATAAACATAGATTGACAGGAAGTTTCAAAAACAATACGTAGAGGTCCTTCCCTTGGTTTCCAAGAAAAGATACATGTTATGTACTTATGTATTTGTATGTAACAATAGTCAAATAACTAAACCAAGAAATTGACAACAGCACAATGGAGTGTATAGTTCTATGACATTTTATCAGATGCACAGATTCCTGTAACTGTCATTGCAATAAAGTAGATAAGTATCCGGTCACCACAAAGCTCTGCACCATGCGACAACAACATCCCTAAACCCTAGCAGGTCTAGAAACAATTTGTTTCTATTCTTCAACAGTACTCAACACAGTCTGAGATTCACATTCATTAATAAAGAATATTCCTGATATGTTTTAAAAGATGAGAAAAACACCTAAATGTTTCACTAATCTCTGGAGGAATTATGGTGATTTTCTTTGCATTTTTACACCTTCTTTGTTTTTCTCATGTCCATGTGTATTAGTCGCAAGAGCTACCATAATAATATAGCATTAACAAGGTGGCTTAAACCACAGAAATTTATTTTCTCAAATTGTTTCTGGAGGCTGGATTCTAAGGTCGAGGTGCCAGGAGGGTTGCTTTCTGGTGAGGGCCCTCCCGTGACTTGTAGATGGCTGTCTGCTATCTGTATCCTCATATGATCTTTCCTCTGGAAGTGGAGAGAGAGTGGGAGGGATGGAGGGAAGGAGGGAGGGGGAAGGATAGAAAGAGAGAGGGAGGGACAGAGGGAGCGAGAGATCACTGGTGCCCTCTAGTTTCAAAGCCAGAGCTCTTCACTCTGCATCGCCCCGGCCACATGCAGGCACTGCCCTGTCCCCACCGCTCCTCCTCTGGCCTGTATGCCCTTGAAAAACTGCTTCTGTGCTGCTCCCAGGACTGAGGACTGAATGCCTCGCAACCTTGGATGTGCCCCTCCACCACCTTGAAGCCTCTGTACCCTTAGAACCCACCATGGGATTGCTGAAGATCTCCCCAGAGGGAAATATGAATCTGAATAACAGCAACAGGCAGGGGCACTGAGAGGTATGGAGTCCGAAGGGCACCTCCTACCACATCACTGTGGGGATGGAGACCGTGCTCAGAAGCCCCAGGGAACGGAGGATGCCAGCTGCCAGCTGGGGACCAGAGAATGGAGGAGGGGGACATTGGCTGCTACTACAAGAGGAAGAGTTCAGGAAACTCTAGGCATTTGAGGAGGAAGAAAGTTTCTCTGATCTCCAGAGGAAGACCATATCTGAGGCTCATTCACAGAATAAGCCTTCTCTCCCTGGCTCTCCCCCTTGTGGTGAAGGAACCCAGACCCAAAACTGGCATGCCGTCCATCACTCCTGGGCCAGCTGGGCAGGCTCACCTCCAGGGCTCAGGGCTGCAGGTCCCAAGGTCAATAGCAGCAGCACCGATAGCCCTGGGCCAGGAAGAGCGGTGAATGAGAGGAGTCAAGCATCGATGGAACTCTTGTCCATAGGGCCATTGCCCGCACTCTAGCTGGCTCTGGCCATACAGCCCCCAGCTTTGCAGCAGGATCCCGGAGGCTCCCCCGACCAGGCTCCCACACTTTGCATGGAGTCCTGGGCTCCATGTCTCCCTTCCATCTCCTGGGACACCCTGAGGAATCAGTCACCAACAGACACAAGCCCTNGAGGGGGACGTTGGCTGCTACTACAAGAGGAAGAGTTCAGGAAACTCTAGGCATTTGAGGAGGAAGAAAGTTTCTCTGATCTCCAGAGGAAGACCATATCTGAGGCTCATTCACAGAATAAGCCTTCTCTCCCTGGCTCTCCCCCTTGTGGTGAAGGAACCCAGAACCCAAACTGGCATGCCGTCCATCACTCCTGGGCCAGCTGGGCAGGCTCACCTCCAGGGCTCAGGGCTGCAGGTCCCAAGGTCAATAGCAGCAGCACCGATAGCCCTGGGCCAGGAAGAGCGGTGAATGAGAGGAGTCAAGCATCGATGGAACTCTTGTCCATAGGGCCATTGCCCGCACTCTAGCTGGCTCTGGCCATACAGCCCCCAGCTTTGCAGCAGGATCCCGGAGGCTCCCCCGACCAGGCTCCCACACTTTGCATGGAGTCCTGGGCTCCATGTCTCCCTTCCATCTCCTGGGACACCCTGAGGAATCAGTCACCAACAGACACAAGCCCTCATGGAATCTCAGGTGCTACCAGTAAGGAGACAGAGGATACGCCAACAGCTGATGCCAGGTGCACAACTTTAAAACGCCAACCTCAGGGTCCCTGGGTGGTTCAGCTGGTGAAGTGTCTGACTACCTGGGGTCATGATTGGGGTACTGGGATTAAGCCCCACATCGGGTTCCCTGCTCAGTGGGGAGTCTGCTTCTTCCGCTGCCTCTGCTCTCCCCCTATTGGTGTATGCTCTCTCAGATGAATAAAATCTTTTTTTTAATGATTTTTTATTATATTATGTTAGTCACCATACAGTATATCCCCGGTTTCTGATGTAAAGTTCGATGCTTCATTAGTTGCGTATAACACCCAGTGCACCATGCAATACGTGGCTCCTTACTACCCATCACCGGTCTATCCCATTCCCCACCCCCCACCCCTCTGAAGTCTTCAGTTTGTTTCTCATAGTCCATAGTCTCTCATGTTTCATTCCCCCTTCTGATTACCCCCCTTTCTTTATCCCTTTCTTCCCCTA
>NW_023253082.1:25952-26543 GCF_002007445.2 Ailuropoda melanoleuca
TTTTAAATCTCACTCAAACCATGTAGGGTAGGTACGATGATTATCCCCAATTTACAGACAAGCAAACTGAACCAGAGAGAAGAGAACATCTTCCCCCCATCACCTCCCTCCACCATCTCCAGGCCCCTGCACCACCCAAGCCCCTGTACCTTCACATCTCTCGGAGCATTGAAGATCATGCCAGATGAGGAATTGAATCCCGGAGAGCAACGACAGTGGGTGCCATTGAAAACAGCGGAGTTCTGAGGGCAATTGCGAGTTGAGTCTATAACAACAGAGGCTGTGAGGGCAGGGACCACAGTCAGAAGGCCCAGGAAATGGAGGGAGCCAGCTGCCAGCTGGGGGTCCAGGACCAGAGGATGGGAGGTGGAAAAAGGAGAGGGATGGCTGCCATTGAAAGAGGAAAAGACAGAAAACTCTGGACATTTGGGGATGTAGAAATGGTTTCTGTTATCTCCAGAAGACCAGAGCCTCAGTGGGGCCTCTGGGTGGACTCACCGCTAATCCACAGGACTGCAGATCCCAATGACAACAGCAACAGCATCAAGAGTCCTGGGGCAGAAAAAAAACAGAGAGATGACAAAGAGAGGA
>NW_023253083.1:0-4684 GCF_002007445.2 Ailuropoda melanoleuca
GTGCCACATTCTTATATGTAATAGACAACAGTGTCTAGGAACCATCTTTCAACTAAAGCTCCCTAGCATAGTTATACCTTCACAAAATTAGGTTTGTAGAAATAGGGAAACCTCCACACCCTTATCTCCAGGAAACAACGGTGTCAAGATAATGTCCATCAGTAACATTACCGATTATGAATAGGGAAGCATGACTTCAAAGTGGTTGTGGAAGCATTAGGAAAGCTTTATGTACATACCTGTAAGAATCACCAGTGTATCAGTTGGAGAAGAAAAGGATAACGAAAGGGGGGTAATCAGAAGGGGGAATGAAGCATGTGAGACTGTGGACTCTGAGAAAGAAACTGAGGGCCTCAGTGATAGGTAGGAGAAGAAAAAGATAAAGGGGGGGTAATCAGAAGGAGGATGAAACATGAGAGACTATGGACTATGAGAAACAAACTGAGGGCTTCAGGGGGAGAGGGTGGGGAATGGGATAGACTGGTATGGGTAGTAAGGAGGGCACATATTGCATGGTGCACTGGGTGTTATACGCAACTAATGAATCATCGAATTTTACATCAGAAACCAGGGATGTACTGTATGGTGACTAACAAAATGTAATTAAAAACATTAAAAAACACAACAAAAAAAGAAAAACAAAAACAAAAAATGAATAGTGAAGCATGACTCAAAATGGTTCTGGGGGCACCTGAGTAGGGCAGTCATTAAGCGTCTGCCTTTGGCTCAGGGCGTGATCCCAGCATTGCGGGATCGAGTCCCACATCGGGCTCCTCGGCTGGGAGCCTGATTCTTCCTCTCCCTCTCCCCTGTTCTGTTCCCTCTCTCGCTGGCTGTCTCTGTCTCTGTTAAATAAATAAATATACTCTTTTAAAAATTGGTTCCATAAGCATTAGGAAAGGTTTATGTACATAGATGTAAGAAACAACAGTGTATACAAACCACCCTCAACTAACATCACCCTCATGTTTCTACATCCCTTCAGAAAATAGGGGGTGTATGAATCACCAAAGCACCATATATATATAGATAGATATATATCTATATATCTTTCTATATATATATCTAAGAAAAAACAGTGTACAGCAAAGAACCCCTTAAAACGGACATCACCATTCAAGCATATGGAAACATGAACCAAGGTGGAGGTAGAATCAGAAGGAAAGGACTATATACCTATCCTTAGACAACACTACATTACAGAAGAGCATTAACAAATAATATCATCTCTCACGAATATGGAAGCATTAATGAAAAGGGTCTGGAATCTCGAAGACTGTGCTTAATCCTTATTGATAATAACCATGTACAGGAAAACACCTCTAACTAACATCGGCCTCCTCAATACTGATCCCTATTCAACACTGTGTGTGTAGGCCTAGTGAAATGTCCACGTACTTACAGCCAAGAAAAATGGTGTCACAATGATGCTATTCAAGTCACATTAGCCTTCCTGAAGATGGAAGCATGAATGAAAGTGATTATGGCTCCATTAGGAAAGGCCTGAGAACATATAGTTAAGAAACAAGAGTGTACATGAACCATCTTACAGCGTATAATATCTTTGGTTAATGTGGAATCCCCATGGTAAGTGGTTGTGGGAACGCAACCAAAGTGCCTTACTATCTGTAAGAAGCAACAGTGTATAGGAACCCACTTAGCCCTAACATCATCATTCATGAATATGGAAGCATTCATCAAAGTGGTCGTGGACACCTGACCAAAGTGCCAAACACTTATCTCTGAGACACAACACTATACAAGGAAAGAACAATGAACATCATCTTTCACGAGTAAGGAAGAGTTCACCAGAGTGGTTTGGAAACATGAATATTGTGCCACATTATTATATGTAATAGACAACAGTGTCTATGAAACATACTTCAACTAAAGCTCCCTCATGCATAGGTATCCCATCTCAAAATNTCATCTCAAAATTGGGTTTGTAGTCCGATGGAAACGTCAAAACCCTTATCTCTAGGAAACAACGGTGTCAAGATAATGTCCACTAGTAGCATCATCGATTATGATTAGGGAAGCATGACTCAAAGTGGTTGTGGAAGCATTAGGAAAGGTCTACGTATATATCTGTAAGAAACAACAATGTATAGGAACAGCCCTCAACTAACATCACCCTCACGATTCTACATCCCTTTANTATCACCCTCACGATTTTACATCCCTTTAGAAAATAGGGGGTGTATGAATCACCAAAGGACTGCATACATATATCTAAGAAAAAGCAGTGTACAGGGGCGCCTGGGTGACACAGTGGTTAAGTGTCTGCCTTCAGCTCATGGCGTGATCCCGGCATTGTGGGATCGAGCCCCACATCAGGCTCTTCTGCTATGAGCCTGCTTCTTCCTCTCCCACTCCCCTGCTTGTGTTCCCTCTCTCGCTGGCTGTCTCTATCTCTGTCAAATAAATGAAAATCTTNTCCCCTGCTTGTGTTCCCTCTCTCGCTGGCTGTCTCTACCTCTGTCAAATAAATGAAAATCTTTAAAAGAAAAAAAAAGAAAAAACAGTGTACAGGAAAAACCCCTTACAACGAATATCACCATACACGAATATGGAAACATGAACAAAGATTTAGGAGGAATCTGAAGGAAAGGACCACATACATATCCCTACAGAACACCACTTTACAGAATACCATTAACAATTAACATTATCTTTCACGTATATGGAAGAATTAATCAAAAGATTCTGGAAACTCGAGGACTCTGCCCCATCCTTATTTGTAATAAACCACCGTGTCCAGGAAAACACCTTCAACTAACATCAGCCACCTCGATACTGATCCCTATTCAACATTAGGTGTGTAGGCCTAGGGAAATTTCCACATACTTATAGCTTAGAAACAACGGTGTCATGATACTCCCCTTCAAGTCATATCAGCCTTCCTGAAGAGGGAAGCATGAATCAAAGTGGTTATGGTACCATTAGGAAAGTCCTACTAACATATCGCTGAGAAACAACAGTGTACAAGAATTATCTTACAACGTAAATTCTTTGGTTAATGTGGAAGCCCTATCATAAGTGGTTGTGGCAATGTAACGACAATGCCAAAAATTTATCTCTAAGAAACAGCAGTGTACAGGAACCCACTTAGCCCTAACATCATCTATAATGAGTATGGAAACATTCACCAAAATGTTTGTGGAGCCAGGCTAAAGTACCAAAACTTATCTCTGAGACACAGCACTATACAAGGAAAGACCAACGATTTCTCAACATTTGCTCCAACATACATGGCATTGGTGGAGATAATGCTAAGGGAAATTAGTGAAGCAGAGAAAGGCAATTATCATATGGATTCTCTCATTTATGGAACATAAGAACTAGGAAGATCGGTAGGATAAGAAAGGGATAAAGAAAGGCAGATAATCTGAAGGGGGGGAAAGCATGGAAGACTATGGACTCTGAGAAACAAACTGAGGGCTTCAGAGGGGAGAGGGGTGGGGTAATGGGATAGGATGGTGATGGGCAATAAGGAGGGAATGTATTGTATGGTTACATGGGGCATTATCATAACTAATGAACCATCAAACTTTACATCAAAAACCAGAGCTGTAATGTATAATGACTAACATAATATAATAAAAATACATAATAATGAATAAATAAATAAATAAGTAAATAAAAGAAAGACCAACGATCATCATCTTTCACGAGTAAGGAAAAATTCACAAAAGTGGTTTGGAAACATGAACATTGTGCCACATTCTTATATGTGATAGACAACTGTGTCTAGGAACCGACCTTCAACTAAACCACCCTCATCCAAAGGTATCCCTTCTCAAAATTAGGTTTGTAGCCCTAGGGAAATATCCACACCCTTTTCTCTAGGAAAAAACAGTGCCAAGATAAAGTCCACCAGTAACATCAACGATTATGAACAGGGAAGCATGAATCAAGGTGGTTGTGGAAGCATTAGGACAGGTCTAAGTACATATTTGTAAGAAAAAACAATGTATAGAACTGCCCTCAACAAACATCAACCTCATGATTCTACATCCCTTCAAAAAACAGGGGGTGTATGCCCCAAAGATCATAGAAGCTTTGTCCTGTCCATAAAAGCTAAACAGTGGAAGGAGCTGATATGCCCTTCCACAGATGACTGGATTAAGAAGTTGTGGTCCATATTTACAATGGAACCTATCAAAAAGCTCTCAGCTATCAAAAAGAATGATTTCTCAACATTTGCTGCAACATGGATGGCACTGGAGGAGATAATGCTAAGTGAAATAAGTCAAGCAGTGAAAGAAAATTATCATAAGTTTCTCATATCTATGGCACATAAGAACTAGGAAGATCAGTAGGAGAATGAAAGGATAAAGAAAAGGATAAAGAAAGGGGGTAATCAGAAAGGGGAATGAAGCATGAGAGACTATGGACTCTGAGAAACAAACAGGGCTTCAGAGGGGAGGGGGTAAGGGAATGGGATAGGCTGGTGATGCGCGGTGGAGAGGGCACGTATTGCATGTTGCACTATGTATTATATGCAACTAATGAATCATCGAACTTTACACCCAAAACCAGGGATATACTGTATGGTGACTAACATGATATAATAAAAAAACATTAAAACAGAAAATAGGGAGTGTATGAACCACCAAAGGACCGCATACATATATCTGAGAAGCAACAGTGTACAGGAAAGAACCGCTTACAAGGGATATCA
>NW_023253084.1:0-3295 GCF_002007445.2 Ailuropoda melanoleuca
CACAATGGAATGGGTCCCACATTGTCCCAGACAGGAGTCTTGGGAGTGAGATGGAGTCAGGGAAGGAATGGTCAAACCCAAATCTTGCACGAAATGCTCCCTCAACCCAGTCCTCATGGAGACGGGGCCAGAGTGTCCCCGAGCACTGACATTGTATCATTTAGACCTTGTTAACAGCTTTTTGCCCATAAAGTCGGACAAGTTAATATGAAACATTTTAGTCTTCAAAAAATAAATCTACATTATTTGTCTTAATAAAAAAAAATAACAGATTATGTTGATTGAACACTTTCTCACTGTCAAGCACAGTTGTAAGACTGCCCATGAATGAACTCGTGCTGGCCTCTGGTCGCTGTGAGGCTAGCACTCTTAGGGTTACATCTTACAGATTATGGCACAGAATCTCAAAGAGATTACATGATGTGTCCAAATCACAAGGCCAGCAAAGGGGCAGTTGGCTTTGAGGGGGACAGACTGACCCCTGTGCCTCTTTGCTCACCAGCAACGAAAGAACACGCAAAATGTGGAAAGACAGTTGAGGGACAAAGGCAGCTCTCACCTCTTGGTACATGACACATGACGGGACCAGCTTATTTCCCTGGCTAGTCGGTGGAATACGCAGTGTTGAAAAATCCACCATGTACCCCCTGAGGAAAGTGTTGGTGTACCTCGAGTAACCAAAGTGAGCAGTACACGGACGATAGAGGACTCCTGTTGGTTAAATGTGGTTCAATGGCAAGGAGCCAGGGACCTACTGATGTGGTTTCAACATTAATGTACACTGATGCTCAGACACCTGGAAATGCAGCTGATAACGTGCCTGGGAGTCGATGGACACAGAGCCTTAGTGCCGTCCTCGTCGGAATCTTGTTTTAGGGCATGAGGTTGCCGGACTGATGGGACTCTAGTCATGGGTGCCTCTGTTGTGGCCTTCCTTCTGCACCTTTGCCCACCTCTACAGCCAGGCTGCTCCCCTCGTCCAGAGGGAGGGAGGGACGAGGGACAGAGGGAAGAAGGAAGAGAGGGAGGGAAGAAAGGAAGAAACTCTGATAGGAATGATCTGAGAAGACACAGTTGATGGCTTAAGGTAGATGCCTTGGGCCCACCCATGAAAGCGGAGTGTGTGCACTGAATAGAGGGGATCCTCCCTGGAAGGTAGAGTGGGCACACAGTGGGGCGGAAGTAACCACACGTTGGGCCAACCCTTCAGGATTGAAGTGTGACTCTTGATGGGTTTGGATAAAGGCGGAATTTTATATGGCTGGAATAAAGAGGGAGGAACGAAAGGTGGTAGAACAAAATAGGAAGGAGCAGCGGGGGGGCATGGGGGCATGAGGTAGGGGATGATGTACAAGTCGGACTCTTTGAAATGCAGTGGGAGAGCTGAAGGCAAAGTGAGGGAAAGCGTGGACTTTTGGAGGCAGTGGATGGAAGATCCTCCTATATTTAGTTCTATAAACATTTGAGATGGGAAGAATGGAGGGACACGATCCCCATGTCTGGGTGTCTGCACTCATCTTTCCAAATGAGTGATGGGGGCCGTATCTCTTTTCACACTTGCAGAAGAGGCCATATCCTTTCATATACATCAGTGCAGTGGAGCAGGGCATGCAGGTGAGAATAAGACCACTGCAGGGGCTGAAGAAACATGTAAATAAGAACAGCAGCCAAAGGCTGAAGAACCCCATATCCACTGAGGAGTCAGTTTAGGTGAAGAGGAATTATTATTTTGATTTTGCGACTTCCTGCTGCTAATGGTTGTGTTACATGCTCTAAAAGACGTAAGAAACATAAGTTGGATACATTATATATGTAATGTATTTTGTAAATATAAGTTGTTATAAGAAATATAAGTTGGGTGCAGAGGGGTTTGAAGAAACAGAGTGGGTCTCCCCTGGCTTTGCCATTAGCATTACAAAAAAATTAAACCAATGCGGAGTGGAGGATACACGCTCATGTAAATTAATGACAGCAGCTGCATTTTGGTATTTTGCTGTACTTGCTGAAGGTTTTCCCAGTTTCAGGCTAAGAAAACTGTATGTCATATGATTTTTACCTTCAGAGTCTTGGTTATTGGGCTGAAAGTTCATTTTGCAAGTAAATAGTATTATCTGTACCATGTTATTCCTGCTCAGGGCTTAAGACCAAATGAAGTTACCGTTACACGAATAATCTTCGAAAGAGAACAGAAAAGATCTGTTTGCAATTACTTTATTCAGTTAAGGAGAACTTTCCTTAGCAACTAAATACAAAACATCCCAATTTTATGTAATCTGCAGATTTAACTGCAGTCCACAAAAACTGCAATCAATTTTTAAAAACCCGATCACTGAGTAGATCTGCAGAGCACAGGCTGGTAATGCAGGACATATGGTTTGGCTGTGTTGACGTCTGAACTCTTTGTAATTTTGCATTTGAAACCCTATCAGGTATTTTTGAGGCAGAAACTGAGTATAATTAACTTGCTATGGCTCTTCGTAGTTGCAATTAGAGTGGAATCAGATAAGCATGTCTGTTGGATGACAAAAAAAGGGAGCATTTACATATTAGAGTCTCTTGGTTAAAGCCCCAGGAAGACAATTGTAGAGAAATGCACTGATCACCCAATAGGCTTCTTTGGAAATAGTGGCCCCTTTTGGAGGATGAGAACAGCAGAAATTACAGCTGAAGCTGTGTTAGACATCACCATAGTGACTTTTTTTTTTTTTAAAAGACTTTTTTAAGAGTAGTTTTAGGTTCACAGCAGAATTGAGAGGAAGATGGAGATTTCCCATCTATTCCCTGCCCCCTGCAACACGCATGATCTCTCCAACGTTGCCGACCAGAGGGGGATATTTATGACAACTGCAGGTCCTACATTGTGCACCTCATAAGCACCCAGAGTCCATAGTTGGCATGAGGGTTCACTTTTGGTGTTGTCCATTCTGTGGGTTTGGACACATGGGTAATGAGATGTATCCAGCATTGTGGTTCACACAGGGTATTTTCATTGCCCTAAAACTCCTCTGTGCTCTGCGCTCTGCCTTCTCATCCCTTCCAGTGCCTAACCCCTGGTCACCACTGATCGTTACATCTCTCCACAGTTTGGCCTTTTCTAGAATGTCGTGTAGTTGGAATCATTCAGGATGAAGCATTTTCGGATTGGCCTCTTGCACTTAGGACTATGCATTTAGGGCCTTTTCGTGCCTCGTAGCTCATTTCATTTCAGTGCTGAATAATATTCCGCTATCTGGATGGACTCAAGGTGACTTTTTCATTTAATGCATGGGGAAATATGCCCTCAAAGGTTAGATGA
>NW_023253085.1:0-8423 GCF_002007445.2 Ailuropoda melanoleuca
GTGTGTCTTCCAGAGCCTTCATGAATGGGGCCATGTCTCTTCCTTTCCTGGGGGCATAACATCCAACCTCATCAATCATTCCTGGGAGAAACTGGGTCAGTGATCTCACACTGTTCTGTGATAACATCTGGGTGAGCCTCATGTTTTATGATGGGATGGACCCCTTCAATCCGTAGTTACGTTTTGGGCATCAACAGGGATAATAACTAAGGGAGGGTTTAATGATGCTAGATCTTGACTATTAAGACTTTGATTCTAGAGGGAAACTCTGGATATACTAAACCATCTGTCTCCTCCAGTGTAGTGATTAATGAGAGGGATATAATCCACAAAAGTCTTTCCTCTTTTTTAATTGCTTGTTCTTTCATTGTTGAGAGTGCCTGTTTATTGATATTTCACCATATGTATTGCAGTCATTCAACAAAAATTTTTTTCAGCAATTAATGTATGGCAGACACTACTGTTTGGGAATAAATAAATAAGACATTGTTTCTTCTCTCAAGGTACTCACTCTGTAAATATCAGGAGAGATGTAAAAATAAGTAAATGTGATATCATGAGGTTGCATTGAAATTTGTGGAAATATGCAAAAAACTTGACTCTTTAATTCATTTTTAACTGTTTTCAAAAAGTTGTGTCTTTCACGGGAATTAGTGAAGGCTTCACAGACAAGCTTATAATGTAACCGAGCCTGGAAGGAGGTGTTGCAGTCCTTCTGGGGGGACAATGGGTGTGATCAGTCCAGAAAGAAACAGGAGAGGAGGAAATTTAGAGGTTAATTAAACTAGAGGTTGTGCTGCAGAGATTAGAAACACTTCTTAATGATGTGACCAACCATCAGTAGCAGGGTATGCAAAATGGGCGGATAGGAGACGGGTCTGGTAGGAAATAGTAGGTTAAGAATGAATTAAGCATTTTGGCTACATGGNGGGGCGCCTGGGTGGTGCAGTGGTTAAGCGTCTGCCTTCGGCTCAGAGCATGGTCCCAGCGTTATGGGATCGAGCCCCACATCAGGCTCCTCTGCTATGAGCCTGCTTCTTCCTCTCCCACTCCCCCTGCTTGTGTTCCCTCTCTCGCTGGCTGTCTCTATCTCTGCCAAATAAATAAATAAAATCTTTAAAAAAAAAAGAATGAATTAAGGATTTTGGCTCCATGGTTGAAATTTTATTCTGAAATTAGTGAAGCATAAGTGCAGGTTTTAAAGGTCAGGGAATAGCTGTGCACAGGTCTGCTTTATGGCAAAGTGACCCAGGTTAATGTGAGGAACAAAGTATTGTGTTCAGAGAGTGAAAGAGACATTGAGGAATAGAAATAGTGCCATGAGCCTGAGATGGGAGGCAAGTGATGGATCTCTGAGCGGGTAGACATCATGGACACCAAAACGCACTTGAATAATATTTGATTGCGTGTATGTATGTGTGTGTATATATCTATATATACCTATATGTATATCACATTGTCTTTATCCATTCATCAGTAGATGGACATTTGGGCTATAGTTTGGCCATTGTTACCATTTGTATTGCTGTGAATAGAGCTAGAGTGTATTATGCTAAGTGAAATAAGTCAGTCAGTGAAAGATAAATATTATAGGATCTCCTCCTATGTTGAATTTAAGAAAGAAAGTCATTGAACAATGGGAAGGGAGAAAAGAAAAAAATAGGAGAGAAGAAAAAAGCCATAGAAGAGTCTTAACGATGGAGGACAAACTGAGGGTTAATGGATGGACGTGTGGGGGGGGTGGGAATGTGCTAGATTGGTCATGGGTAGTAAGGAGGGCTCTTGTTGGGATCAGCACTGGATTTCTTATGTAAGTGATGAATCACTGAAATCTACTCCAGAAACCAATATTGTACTGTATGTTAACTGACAAATTTAAATTAACAAAAATTTCAGACGATTATTTTCATTCATTAGTGTTTGCTGGAAACTGTGTCAGTCATCTTCTCTTCATCATTTGTATGTGATAATTAATACTACAAACAATGCCAGACCTACTATAGCCATTATTTTATTGAAATCTCAAAAACTCTGAATTTGGTATCACTCTTATTGTAGGGTTGGAAACTACCTCTTGAAATGTCATTTGCTCATTCATTAATATTTCATTGCTCCCTCTGACACACACATATCTCAGACACACTCTTGTTAAGGTCAAACACACATCACTACTTACAGTGCTTTCAAAAATGCTTGCCAGAAGATAATTGGTTAAAATGTTTATTCAGGGAACCAAAAACATCTCAGGAAATTTACAGAGGACAACATTGCTTTGGGTAAATGTTTTATTCAGGACTGGGATTGCAATTATTTTCAGCATTATGGAAAACATGGAGGTTTTGAGATCCCTGAAATTTTTAGCTAATTCTTCTAGTTTGGTAGGTAATGTGTAAGAATTAATGAATTAATCATGTTGAAAAAAAACAAATTTTGCTACACAAATTGCAGCATTTCTTTTAATCTACCATCTATCTATCTATCTATCATCTATCTATCTATCTATCTATCTATCTATCTATCTATCTATCATCTATCTATCTATCAACTATCATCTATCTATCTATCATCTATCATTTATTTTTTTATCTCTCCATTTACTTACATAAATGGAGTAAGCGAGAAAGCCCAAGCAGGGCGGGGCACACGGGAAGTCAGAGATCTGAAGTAGACTCTGGCCCCAGCTTGGAGTACAATGCGGGGTTTGAACTCACCGCCAGGATATCATGACCTGAGCTGAAACCAAGAGTAGGTTGTTTAACCGACTGAGCCATCCAGGCACCCCAATCACAGCATTTCTTTTAACTCTGTGCTCACTGCTTGTGAATTTCCTATGGTCTTGTTTTTGTTCCAGCTGTTTTCAGCAGTTACATGGAACAAAGAAATCAAACTCCTGTTTCAGAATTTATCCTCCTGGGATTTTCAGAGGAGGGAGAACCGCAGCCACTGCTCCTTTGGCTGTTCCTGTCCATGTACCTGGTCACCTTCGGTGGGAACCTGCTCATCGTCCTGGCCATTGTCACAGACTCCCGCCTCCACACGCCCATGTACTCCTTCCTGGCCAACCTGTCCTTCTCTGACATCTGTTTCATCTCCACCACCATCCCCAAGATGCTGCTGAACACTCAGACTCAGAGCAAAGTGATCACCTATGCAGGCTGCCTCACGCAGATGTATTTTTTAATGCTCTTTGAGGGATTAGACAACTTTCTCTTGACAGCGATGGCCTATGACCGGTTTGTGGCCATCTGTCACCCCCTGCACTACATGGTCATCATGAACCCCAAGTTCTGCTGCATCCTGCTTCTGGTGTGCTGGGTATTGAGTGTTCTCAGCTCTCTATTACATGACTTAATGGTTTCACAATTGTCTTTTTGTACACAGTTAGAAATCCCTCACTTTTTCTGTGAACTTAATCAGGTGATCCAACTCGCTTGTTCTGACACCTTCTTCAATATCCTGGCTATTTATATTGCAAGTGGATTTCTGGGGGTTCTTCCACTCATTGGTATCCTTTTCTCTTATTCTAGAATTGTAACTTCCATTTTGAAAATTTCATCTTCTGGAGGCAAGTGTAAAGCATTTTCCACGTGTGGGTCTCACCTCTCCATTGTCTCCTTATTCTACGGTACAGGTGTTGGGGTGTATCTTAGTTCTGCTGCTTCACAAAACTCCAGGACAACTGTCATAGCTTCAGTGATGTACACGGTGGTCACACCCATGCTGAACCCCTTCATCTATGGTCTGAGGAACAGAGACATAAAGCTGGCCCTAAGAAACCTTTTAGCTGAGAGGCATTCTCTGAGTATAAGGATCCTTTGTTCCAGGGTGAAGACGTGTGTGTGTAATAGGGCTCAAAATCCTCGACAATCTAGGTCATGATTTTTGTATCAGTTCACAGAAATACAACCTGCAGTTTATCTTCCTACAGTGTTCAGTCTCTTTAATTTTTTCATACATAATGATCAATTCTTTCTTTTTTTACAGTTTTTTTTGAATAGTAAGTTTTTATTTAAATTCCAGTTAGTGAATAGATCATGTAATATTAGGTTCAGGAATAGAATTCAGTAATTCATCACTGACTGAGAACACCCAGTGCGCATCACAAGTGCTCTCCTCGCACAGAATCAGCCTGAGATGCAGTAAGATACATCTGGATTTCTACAAAAGAACATCTCCAGCGCTTAGTATTGAGGTTCGAAGCAGGGAGCCGTGAAGCAGGGCACAGATATTGGAAGATAAACGGAAGGGGGAGAGAGCTGCCGCATTTGGGTGCTGGGAAGCGGTAGCCACCTGCACGGGGGAGCGGGCAGACTCATGGACCGGCACCCATGAGAGAGCAGACTGGGACCATGAGCAGGGAGCACATGCCACCAGACTGAAATGGAACTCCTGTGTTCTCACTGGAACCAGACTGAGACCCGGAGCACCGGGAGCGCACGGGAGCGGCTGGCGGTGTTAGAAACACAAAGGACAGAGAAGTGCTGGCCCTGGAAGGGAGGGCTGGGACGCTGGGTGTAGGGCGCACATCCCAGGAAGCTGCAGGGTTGAACAGCACCAACAGGAACAGAGTTAAAGTGGCCAGAACATCAGTGAAGAACGGGCCGCAATCCCTCTGTTCTGAGACAGAGGCTGAGATTCAGCTACTGCTGCTCTGACTCTCAGAAGAGGCACAGCAGACCGCCAGGGAAAGCTGCCAGAGAGCAAAAGCCTGGAAATACTGGCTCGCAGGGTGCACATCCCCATCCCCCCTCACAGGGGACATGGAGACTACCCAAAAGGGTTGCCTGAGTATCGGTGCAGCAGGCCCCTCCCCCAGAAGGCAGGCTGAAAAATCAAGAAGCCCACATCCCTAAGATCCCTATTAAAAAAGTGAGCATGGGCTGGGTCCTGGTCAATAATTTGGGCTCTGGACAACCCCGCAAACTCCCCTCATCAGAATGTCGAGAAGGAGAAATCCTCCCCAGCAAAGAAAAGACAATGAGTATGTGGCCTCTGCCACAGAACTGATGGATATGGATATAATCAAAGTATCAGAAATGGAATTCAGAGTAACAATGGTCAAGATGACGTGTAGACTTGAAAAAAGTATTTTGAAAATGTTAATGAGAATATAGAATCTCTAAGGGTGGAAATGGTAGCGAATCTGGCAGAAATTTAAAATTCTATGAGCCAAATGCAGTCAAAACTAGAGGCTCTGACAACTAGGGTGAATGAGGCAGAGGAACGTTTCAGCGAATTGGAGGATGGGTTAGTAGAAGAGAAAACTAAAATAGAATCTGGACTTAAAAACATCCACACTCATGAATGTAGGTTAAGGGAGATTACTGACTCAATGAAATTTTCCAATGTCAGAATCATCAGCATCCCTGAGGAGGTGGAGAAAAACAGAGGTCTAGAAGAGATATTTGAACAAATTGTAGCTGAGAACTTCCCTAATCTAGCAAGGGAAACAAAGATCCATGTCCAAGAGGCAGAGAGGACCTCTCCAAGCTCAACCACGACAAACCTATGCCACGTCATGTCATAGTGCAATTTGCAAATATTAGATTCAAGGATACAGTATTGAAAGCGGCCAGGGCAAAGAAATTTCTCACCTACCAAGGCAAAGGTATCAGAATTACGTCAGACCTGTCTACACAGACGTGGAATGAGATAAAGGGTTGGGGGGGCATTTTTAATGCTCTTTCAGAGAAAAACATGCAGCCAAGAATCCTTTACCCAGAAAGGCTCTCATTCAGAATTGATGGAGAAATAAAGACCTTCCAGAATTGCCAGACATTGGCCAATTTTGTAACCACAAAACCAGCCCTACAGGAGATATTAAGGGTGGTTCAATAAAGGTAAAAAGGCCCCAAGAGTGATACAGAACAGAAAGTCACAACCGATACAAAGACTTTACTGGCAACATGGCATCATTAAAATCATATCTCTCAATATTCAGTCTCAATGTAAATGTCCTAAATGCTCCCATAAAATGCCACAGGGTTGCAGATTAGATAAAAAGACATGACCCATCCATTTGCTGTCTACAAGAGACTCATTTTGAATCTAAAGATACATTCAGACTGAAAGTAAAGGGATGGAATACCATATTTCTTGCCAATGGGCCTCAAAAGAATGCTAGGGTAGCAATTCTCATATCATATAGATTTTTTTTTAAAGTAAAGAGTATAGTTATAGACAGAAGGGTACTATATGGTTCCTAAAGGATGTATCCAACAAGTGGATATGAAAATTATAAATATATATGCCCCCAAAAGGGGAACAGCAAGATACACAAGCCAACTCTTAACCATAATAAAGAGACAGATAGATAAATATACATTAATAGTAGGGGACCTCAACACCCCACTAGCTGAAATAGACAGAACACCCATGCAAAAAATCAACAAAGAAAAAAGGGCTTTGAATGCCATACTCAAAGAGTTGGACCTCATAGATATATGTAGAACACTACAGCCCAGAACCAAAGAATACTCATTCTACTCCAATGCCCATGGAACATTCTCAAGAATAGACCATGTTCTGGGACAAAAAACAGGTCTCAACCAATACCAAAAAGGTGAAATTATTCCCTGATATTCTCAGACTGCAAAGCTTTGAAATTGGAGCTCAGCCACAAGGAAAAATTTTATTTTATTTTTTAAGATTTTATTTATTATTTATTTATTTATTTTTAATGCTCTTTTAATTATATTATGTTAGTTACCATACAGTACATCCCCGGATTCTGATATAAAGTTCGATGCTTCATTAGTTCCGTATAACACCCAGTGCACCATGAAATACGTGCCCTCTTTACTACCCATCACCAGTCTATCCCATTCCCCCACCCCCTCCCCTCTGAAGTCTTCAGTTTGTTTCTCATAGTCCATAGTCTCTCATGTTTCATTCCCCCTTCTGATTACCCCCCTTTCTTTATCCCTTTCTTCTCCAACCGATCATCCTAGTTCTTATGTTCCATAAATGAGAGTAATCATATGATAATTGTCTTTCTCTGCTTGACTTATTTCACTTAGCATTATCTCCTCCAGTGCCGTCCATGTTGCAGCAAATGTTGAGAATTCATTCTTTCTGATAGCTGAGTAATATTCCATTGTATATATGGACCACAGCTTCTTAATCCAGTCATCTGTTGAAGGGCATCTCGGCTCCTTCCANAGTCATCTGTTGAAGGGCATCTTGGCTCCTTCCACGATTTAGCTATTGAACCACAAGGAAAAATTTGGAAGAAACTCAAAACTTGGAGACTAAGAACCATCCTGCTCAGGAATGATTCGATAAACCAGGAAATCAAAAATCAATTTAGACAATTTATGGAGACCAACGAGAATGAATACACAATGGTCCAAAACCTATGGGATACTGCACAGGCAGTCCTAAGGGGGAAATACATAGCCATCCAAGCCTCACTCAAAAGAATAGAAAAATCTAAAATGCAGTTTTTATATTCTCACCTCAAGAAGCTGGAACAGCAACAGAGGGACAGACCAAATCCACACATGAGGAAGCAGTTGACCGAGATAGAGCAGAAATCAATGAATTAGAAAATAGACGTACAGTAGAGCTGATGAACAGGACTAGAAGCTGGTTCTTTGAGAGAATCAATAAAATTGACAAACCACTGGTAAGACTTATCCAAAAGAATAGAGAAAGGACCAAACAATAAAATTATGAATGAAAAAGGAGAGGTCACGACCAACACCAATGAAATTGGAAGGATTATTAGAAACATTTATCAACATCTCTATGCCAATGAATTAAGCAATCTGGAAGAGATGGAGGCCTTACTGGAAACCTATAAACTACCAAGACTGAAACAGGAAGAAATAGATTTCTTAAACAG
Organism: Ailuropoda melanoleuca; assembly: GCF_002007445.2. Lineage (NCBI taxonomy): Eukaryota > Metazoa > Chordata > Mammalia > Carnivora > Ursidae > Ailuropoda > Ailuropoda melanoleuca. The sequence continues at coordinate 7,847 of NW_023253085.1, forward strand.
GCCAATTAACTATGAAGAAATTGAGTCAGTGATAAACAACCTTCCAAGTAACAAAACTTCAGGCCCGGACGGTTATCCTGAGGAATTCTATGAAACATTCAAAGAAGAAATAATACCTATTCTCCCAAAGCTATTTCAAAAAATAGAAACAGAAGGAAAGCTAACAAACTCATTCAATGAGGCCAATATTACCTTGATCCCCAAACCAGGCAAAGACCCCCTCAAAAAGGAGAATTACAGACTGATTTCCCTATTGAACATTGATGCCAAAATCCTCAACAAGATCCTTGCTAATAGAATCCAACAGTACATTAAAAGGATTCACCATCATGACCAAGTGGGATTCATCCGTGGAATGCAAGGGTGGTTCAACATTCGCAAATCAATTGATCAGTGTCTTAGATATTATCCAGAAAGAAAAATTCAAAATCATATGATTCTCTCAATAGATGCAGAAAAACCATTTGACAAAATACATCATCCTTTCCTGATTAAAACACTTCAGGGTGTAGGGATAGAGGGTACATTCCTCAATCTCCTAAAAACCATCTATGAAAAGCCTACAGCAAATATCATT
>NW_023253086.1:0-5000 GCF_002007445.2 Ailuropoda melanoleuca
CAAATATGCCCAAATGTATGTGAGCTGAAATCTCTTAGTGGAGCATCTAGGAAAACATGTATTTTCCTAATGAAAAAAAAATACATCCTCAAAATGGTGAAATAGGATTTTCCTGACATCTTTTCCTGAAGGGCACCACTTTTGACAACTCATGATTGAGAGTACCTTTGTGGAAGTACAAGGGTCCGACGAAGAAACTCAAGCTAAAATTGGAGCAAAATACAGCCAGCATTGAACACTCTGAAGAGAGAAAGAGGAACAATTACACTTTACCCCCATACTGTATATCTCAATGCAGCACACTCAGTGCCATGGGAGATTTCTTCTTGTCCAGGGACTTTTCCTGTGAATGAATGTGAGTGTGTGAGTGAGCGCCTGATTTCCCCACCTCTGCAGGATGCTGCCAGTGACACACACTTCATTCCCAACTCACCCAGGAAACTGTCCCAGAGGCAGAGGAAACCTGGACTCACTTCCTGTCCTAAAGGAGGCCTTTTCTGATGTCATCCTGAGTTTAGGGAACTTAGATGGTCACAGAGGTCCCTGTGGATGGAGCACCTGCTCTATGCCAGGGAATTTCCTGTGAGCTCTAAAGTATTACTAAGTTCTCAGACCGAATCCTTAGATGGAATTTGTCCAGTTTATAGACAAGGGAACAAAGGCTTGGAAGGTTCATTTCCTGTCATGAGGGAAAAGTGACACCTGTAAACTTATTTGACCACCTAAGTTCAGATCAGAGGAGGGTGAGGGGATTCTGAGAGAAGAAGATCACATCTGACTCTGACACTGGACCACAGCCTTAATGTACAAAAGTGCCTACAGACCAAGACAGAGAACATCAATGACTGGGATCAAGTTACAAATGCAGACTCCCTGGGCCACTCTAGACCCGCCATAGTAGTAGTAGCACTTCCCAAGCTACGAAGTCAAAAATTTTCCAGATATTTTCAGGTGTCCTCTGGAGGCAAAATCATCCCTGGTTGAGAACCAGTGTCCTATCTTGTTGCATTCCAGTCAAAGCACATCAGCTCATAATGACCCAGTTCATAATTCTGGGTTGATCAGTCAACCCTTCCAAGTCACATTTCTACAAATGTGCAATGAGGCTCATCGTTTTATGGTCCTAATAGAACATCTTTTGCACAAAATAAATGAGGCAATCCATATACGATTCTAAGCTCAGCCCATGATGTCTTAAGTGGTCTAAATACATTTCTTATACTACCAGCTGTTTCAAAAGTGAAGGACTAATAATAATAATAAAAATAATAATAAAATAAAAAAGTGAAGAACTAAATGTCACCTTTTAACCTGTATTAAAAACACCACTAAGATCCTGATTGATTTGTCAAAAGAATTATGAATCAAAGGATTGTTGTACCCATGGTTTTACAGCAAAGCAACACACTCTTGCTTGTTGAAGACGGAAGAGCAATTTTCTAGAGCTATCAGGAGTTGTGCTTCCACCACAAGTCAACATTTTGGAGACCAAGGGGTCATGGTTAAGACAGGTTCCTCAGTCTTAGTTTTCAAAAATAACTTTCACTCAGGGCTGTGGAAAGTTTCAATGTTGTAGTTCTGGAAGCCAGGCAAGTTCAGGGAGGAGTAATAAACATTGGATGCACTTAAATTCTAACCTGTTCTCTTGGGAACAGAGAATCAACAGGAAAAACCTCCATTCTGTCCGGATAAGTTCCCATGGGAGATGTGCTCAAGGGTTGATGTAATAATGGTAAATGTGTCTAATGAGCAGGTATAGGGAACAGATACAGCAAACATAAGAGCTGTAAATATCCCCTCTACTGCAGCCCTGGGGCATGTTCAACCTTGAGCTGGAGAAGACATGGTTTTTGCATTTGGATTCCTAAGCCTGCTGGGGGACCCATGCTTCACTCCTTCCTGCTGTCCTGTCTGGGGACAGAGCTTCATTCTCCATCATCAACTATCCAGGGATGAATTTGGACCTCCTCATCGAGATCTTCCTCTCACAGACCCCATCCTGGTGAGTCTCAGAGCTCAGCAGGTATTTCAGGAAAGGGTCAGAGAGAATGGAAGCCAAAAGCTTTTGCCTGAGGTCACCTGACCGCCCATCCAGCCTAGCCTGGAGCCAAGTGATCACTGTGTCTGTTGGCCTGGTGAACTCATTCATTTACAGTCATTTATTTAATATGTTAAAAAAAGAAATGTCTGTGGACTTAGCAATACAAGGATTACTGTAGATAACTAAGTGGTGGGAATAAAAGTCCAGTTGGATGAGACTAAAGAAGGAATGGGAGGCACTCTCTTTAGGAAAATGTGAACACTTCCAAGGAGATTTGCAGTGAAGGGAAATATGAAAATAGACTATTACGGATGGAGCCGGGTGTGGAACAGTGAGGGCATTTACAAAAGAGTTTACTGGGTGCCTGGGTGGCTCAGTTGGTTAAGTGCCCAGCTCTTGGTTTCATCTCAGCTCATGATCTCGGGGTTGTGACATCGAGCCCTGTGCCAGGCTCTGCGCTCAGTGCAGTGTCTGCTTGAGAGTCTCTCCCCTTCTCCTTCTGTCCCTCTTCCTAATGCTCACTTGCTCTCTCTCTTTATGAAATAAATAAATATTTTTGTTTTAAAGAGATCAAAACCCAAAGCCCAGGAATTATGGAGAAAAGAAGCCACAAAGAAACGTGTGAGAAGGGCCAGCCTAGTCTGTTACTGGGCATAGGAAGACAAGGGTGATCAAACACATAGGAATAAATACGGAATAAAAACCAGACCAAGGGCCTGACGTGGGTACTGTAACGAGGTGATTGGGGAAATAAAGATACAGTCAGTGTGCGGTCCCTGAATCTGGAGGAACCCCAGCATCCACACTGGCTGCCGATTCTCTCTGCAACCTGGCCGTTCTAATGGGCTCTTCATTCATAGTGCTTTTCCCTCATCAGCAAGAAGTGCCCTTATTTTACAACAATTCCTTCATTTACTGCCGTGGATAAGAAAGTTTTGACTGTATCCCAGAGCAAAACATGCCTTTTACATGCGATCCAGCACCTGTGCAAGGCAAACACAGAAATACATACATTTGCACGTGGACACGCACACACAGGGCTCAAGGAGGAAAACCACGAAATGATTTTCCATGTGCCCTGACTGCATATGATCTATTCTGATATTTTGTGTTGTGCCTTATTTATTCTACTCTATTATATTCTTATAAACCCCAGTCTGACTCACAAACGGTCCCAATCTGAGAATATGGCAAACATTTTTCTCTTAATTCCTCCATTCCTGTGCTAGTATTTCCCTGCTTCTGTTCTCTCTCTCATCACTGACAACTTCTCTGAGCAGAAGTTGTCTCATTCCTTCACGCAATGTGTATTTATTCCTACTGTTCCCAACCAAACTCGGTCTGGGGGTAAAGGTCAAGAGTCTGTATAACACGCCCCAGGGCACCCACAGTCTAGCAGGGAAACATACATGGAATTAAATAAAAGTTACACAGTGATAACCCCCACATCTAAATTATTGCAAGAGAAAAAGTGTCTTTTTTCTAAGGGAATGTTAAAAAACAAAACAAAACAAAAACAAATTCATGAAGATGACTCCTTGCAGTCTGAATGAGGCGATGGGATTGTGAAGATAGAGAGGAGGTGAATGATCCCTGGGAGACCAGCGGGCGACTCCGAGCAGAGGGCAGCAGGTGTGTGGAGGCTCTGAGCCTGGAGACCGGGGCTTCAGGTGAAGCTACAACTCAAGTTCAGTGTTTGTGACATGGTTGTGGGTGAAGCAGTGGGAGAGGGAAACTGGTGGGTCAATAGGGGGAGGCAGGCCAAGTGTTGGAAGCTATGGAATTTGGGCTTCAGTCTCATTGGAGACTCACCAAGTTAAGGTGTGGAGTTGGACAGTGATTCAACTGCAAAATAGAGCTTCCTGGGTAAATGTGACATTGGCTAGAGGGCTCCAGCCGGTGGTAGGTGGAGAGATGACAAGGGACTGAAATAAAGCTGTGGAACTGGGGATCCAGAGGTTGGGAAGTGATGGGGACATTGAGAAGAGAAAAATTAGCCAAATCTCATCACCAGTGATAAGCACTCATTATCAGCAGCAGGGACTAGGCTAAGCTCTTTCCATACATTCACTGAATCTGTCAACCACCTGAGGAGAATGGACAGCTCTAGTCTTCCAATTTGGGGGAGGATATTAACATTTAGGGCAATTTGGTTGGTGCTCCAATTCAAATAGCAAATAGACATAGATCCAAAATTCAAAACCCGAGTTATAAAAATTTTGAATTTTACAACGTTTAGAAAAGTGATTTTTTTTTTTTAGCAAATAATCTTTTAAAATCCCCCACTTCTGTTGCACTGTGTGTACTTCCTTTTGTGAGTTGTGGTGTCTTCCCTTTGCTTGTTATTCTTGTGGGATGTTCAATGGGTCAGATGACTTGGTAACATAAAATCCTCCCTACTTTTTCTTTTGGATAAATTGTCTTTTGCTGCTCTATTATTCTGGGCATCAAGACACTGTAACTGGGTTTGGAGTGTTGCCAGGACCAAGGGCGTTTGCTCCTCCTCACCATCTAGGGGCCACCTGAGCTTCTTAGATCTTTCTCCCCACTTTTCTTCCTGTAAGTTTTTGGCACTGATTTTTTTGTTTCTTTAAATACTGGACACAAAATGATCCTATTAAAATAGAGACACATGATTACATGCTCATAGGAGACTTAACTCCTAGAATTTGGATGAGGTTTGACATTTTTTGGGGAAAGACAATCTGATATCGGCAGCTTGCCTTGTATCATTGTTTGTCTAATTATTGTGGCTGGAGGTGAGAATAGCCTGGTAGTGATTTTTAAACCAATAAATGAACAAATGAAAAGGAGAATGGTGAAGGGGAGTGGGAGATACAGGCTTCCAGTTAAGGAATGAATGAGTCATGGGAATAAAAGGCACAGTGTGGGGAATATACTCAGTGGTATTGTCAGAGCGTTGTGTGGTGACAGATGGCAGCTCCACAGGGGGTGAGCA
>NW_023253087.1:0-5310 GCF_002007445.2 Ailuropoda melanoleuca
TTTAATATTAGAAATCAAAATACAGATGTACAGAATCTGTATACTAAAAACTACAAAATTCTGATAAAAAATCAATCTAAATAAATGGAGACATATAGTGTGGTTAACAATTAGAAGACAAAGGCACCTGGGCAGCTCAGTTGGTTAAGTGTCTGCATTCAGCCCAGGTCACGATTCCAGGGTCCTGGGTTCGAGCTCCACATCGGGCTCCCTGCTCAGGGGGAAGCCTGCTTCTCCCTCTCCCGCTCCCCCTGCTTGTGTTCCCTCTCTCACTGTGTCTCTCTCTGTGTCAAATAAATAAATAAAATCTTNTCTTTAAAAAAAAAGAATTAGAAGACAATATTCTTACAATGTCAAGTCTCCTTAATTTGATCTACAGATTCAGGGCATCTCCAATCAAAATCCAAGGAGTCCTTATTTGTAGCCATTGAAAAGTTAATTGTAAACTATACATGGAAAAATGGAACTAGAATGGTTAAAACAATGTTGTGAAAGAAAAACAAAGTTGGAGGACTCAAACCACCTGTTTTCAAGATTTAGTATAAATCTACAATAACTAAGGCAGTGTAATATCAACAAAAGGCAAGACATAGAGATCAATGGAACAGAACTGAGAATAGAAATAGACCCAACAACAACAACAACAACAACAAAAAAAACAGTCAAATGATCTTGAACAAAGTTGCAAATGTAGAAATGTAGAAAGACTCCTTTTCTCGACAAATGATGCTGGATGTGTGGGACATCCATATGAAAAAAAGAAAAGCATTAAACTAATACCTCATACTTTATAGAAAATAAATTATAACTCAAAGTGGGTGACAGACTTATTTAAATTATAAAACAATAAAATTTCCATTAGAAAATGTAGGGGCAAACTTTCATGACCTTTGGTTACATAGTTTTTAATTATAATAATGAACCAGAATCCATAAAACAAAAAAATCATAAATTAGACTTTGTCAAAATTAAAAACTTTTGCATTGAAAAGGACACACTTAAGAGATTGAAAGGACAAGTTGCAAACTGGGGGGGTGGGGGTGGGGAGTATTTGCAAATCACATTTCTGACAAAGGACTTGTATCCAGAATGTGCTCAGAGGTTGAAAGTGTGTAACAATGCAGGAGTCAAACGGAAGGAGCTCTCAGTAGCCGAATCTGAAACAATTGAGCAAAGAAATAATTATAGTATTGGAGCTTAACCCAAAGAATAAAATAAATAACTGAGTTCACACTGTGCAAAAAATAATTGAATAAATAAATAAATGAGGGAGAAGGGATAATTCTTACTCCTAGGGAAATTTCAACTGGTAAAAGTAGAAAGAATGAGGAAAATAGAAAATCACCACCAGAACCCCACAATAAAGATCCACCAATAGAGGCCAGAATTAGCAAAATTTTAAAAGGAAGTAGGTTATTTTCATAGTCTCAAAGAATCTGCCTCAAACTAAATATTTATTAATTCCTAAGGGAAAATAGTAAGTTTACTGTGGAGAATCCTAGCAGATACCACCCTAGCCTAGTGGTCAAGGTTACTTCACCAGCAATAAGACAGGTAGATATCATGCATGTTCCTTTCGATGTGATGCACTAAGACCCCATCACCCCTGATATTCGTCCCCAAAATGCACAAGCTCAATCTCATCATGAGAAACCAAATTTAAGGGACATTTCACAAAATAACTGACCACTACTTTCGAAGTGTCAATTTTTTGAAAGACAAGGAAAGACAGGGAAATTGGTACAGATTGGAAGAGACCAAGCAGACGTGACAAATAAATGCAAGATGACATTCTGGATTAGATCTCAAATAGAAAAGGGACATCAGTGGAAACACTGGTGACATCTGAATAAAGTCTTCGGTTTAGTTGGCAGCATCGTCGTGCAAATGTTAATTTCTTCATTGTGAGCATTGCGCTATGGCTTTGTTAGAAGTTAACGCCAGCAGACACTGAATGGAGGGGATCTAAGAACTCTGTGCTATTTTTGCCATTCTTCTGCATATCTAAGAGTATCTTAAAATTAAAAGTTTTAAAAAGGATATTGGTTAATTTTCACTATAAATGTCTTCATTTTTCAAGCTACCGATCTCCTGGTGAGGTGCCTTCTCTGCCCAGAAGCCACGTTGATTTTCNTAGAAGCCACGTTGATTTTCTCCCACTAGCCTACAGATACAGATTAATGCTATGGGTTGATATATTTGTCCCTTTTTGAGATTCTTTTACTCAATCAGCGCCCACGCGGTCCCATTCATCGCTGCATAAACAAGCACTGAGCGCACTGTCAGTTCCCTGCCTCCTCTTTATCATCTTCATGTTTTGAGCAACGGTTCACCATCGGGTCAATCGATGCTATTGTGTCTCCTGAATTCGGACCAATTATTCAGGAGTCATTCTCTTAAAATGGGAAGGGGTGAGTGAATGAGGTTCAAAACCTAATTTCAGAGGGACCGACACAAAGCCCATTTGATTTCAGGATTGCTGAGTGTTACATGTTTATGACCTTGGCCCTGACAAACACAGCCTCCTTCCCCAAGCAGGGTGCCCCCAGGAGTGGACATGGGCATAGAGATCAGGCAACTTAAGTTGAATCCTCAAGCTACGAGTAAAGGATGATAAAAGCCTCCAGTAGGAAAGGATTTGCTCTTCCTGGCATAGGGAAAGGAGGTGTCAGAAAGAAAAGGTTTGGTGGAGGGGCCAGCATTTGAGTTTGGTTGTGACACATGAATACAGATTCTGTAAAGATAAAGGAGGGAAGAGCATTCCAGGAAGAGAGAAACAGAGATCACATAACACTGGTAGATTTGACATTGGTTGCACACAAGGTGAGGAAGAGTGAGCAATGCAGCTCATCGGATATTTGGGGTTCTCATGAAGACAGCTATTTCCCCCTTTCCAAATTCATAGCCCTGATCATTTCATATTCAATATGCTGCCAGGAGTCTGAGATTTTTGCAAAACTCTATTGTTTTGTTAATAATAACGATGGTCCAGCAAGGCTCTGGGTCCTATGCTACAGGTTGGACCCTCCCTCGGTGACTGCAGCTCAGCCTGGAATGGGGCTGCTGGGGAGAGAAATACGTAAGTCAGCCACTGTCACCCATCACGTCTGAAACGATGAGAAATAGTCCTGGGCACAGGAACACTTCCTCCAACTGTCAGAATTAAATGTTCTCAGGGTGATTCCATTTAAATTCAATGCAAATCTTTTGTGTCTAAAGATATTAAGTAAGAAACAGCAATCCCTGGCTTAAGTGTCCTGCAGTTATCATCCTCATAGTCTTGATAGATAAGAGGTAAATGCCTCTGGGTTCTGAATAAATGTGGGGAGCTCACAGGTGTTGCTTTATCAGCTGACTTGGTTTAAAGCCAGCCAAAATAGTCCTTAAAATGGCATTACTATATTGAAGACAGAAACCAGGCTGTGCTTCCATGCGGTGGGATGGGAGCAAGAGGTTTGGAATGTAATGCTTGGGTAGCCAACAACCCGAAATTTCTTAACAACAAGAATGAGAAAGTCCATACATGATGTGGAGTTATTTCCATTTTTGAGATAAGAAAAGGCAATAGTCCTGAGTGCACGTATTTATTTTTATGTTTTTTCCACTAAAGTCAGGGTTCTCTTACAAGGGTAAGTGAGTCATACACACTCAGGATTGGTCAACACTGAATTCCTGGGAATATTTTTCTGTAAGAATGGAGGTACTATGGTCTTGGTACTGAATTCCCAAGGACTTCTGACTTGCTATTTTCCCCCTGGTTCTGCAATGGGGGCCCAGACCCTTCCTTTTCCTTCCTATTTCCTGTGACTGTGTCTTGATGATTGTTTTAGTTTCCTCTTCTCAATTTGGTTTCATCCTCACCACGCTGAGATAAATACACATCATGGAAATGGACACATTTGTGAATTTATAAAAGGAATATATGTCGTAGAAACTAACATGTTTAATTTAATGTCATTTTAAAAACGGGCCATGAGAGAATCATGGAGTGCTCATCTGAAAACATAGTAGAGTTGGAATATTGGGTCTGAAAAACAGAAAATTTCAGAAATATTAGAGACCAAAATCCTGTGGATTTTGTATTTCACTATGGAGTACGGATGGATAATGTCCTTGGGAAACATGTCACAGGCATTATTCATCCAGTTCTTGTTCCCAGTTAAAAGGAACTTAGAAGTCATTCTAATCAAATGCCCACATTTTGCAGAGACCAAAAGGAAAAGCCAAAGAAGTGAAATGTTTTCCCCTATGTCCTGAGACCTGTTCACATCGCAGCCTCAGGCTTTAGGGGTTCTGGTCCAAGTTCTTTTACAACCAGTTCCCAAGTCAAAACATAAAATGTGAAAAACAAATGCTTGATTTAGTGAAGTGGTGGCTTTTCTAGGAAGAAATTATGATGACTGAGTGATATTTATCATAAAATGGGCCTGAGATACCTCTTTCTCATTGAAGTATAGTAATAATGGTAATTTAAGTTGGCTGAGCTCTCCTGTGAGAACACGATCATCTTTTTCTAAATGGTGTATGGAATGTACCACACATCGCTTGTTTTCTACTCTCACCTACGAGTTTTCATTTTATTTTTGCTTTTCTCTTTCAAAAACTCAAAGCCACTTTCTTTTTCATCCCCTATCTTAGAACCAACAAAAGTCTGGAGAGCACTAAGCCATGCAGGATAAAGAAGAAANGAGCACTAAGCCATGCAAGATAAAGAAGAAAATTGTACAAGGAAATTTTGGTTGTCACCACAAATAGATACATACAGCTACAGTCCTATGGTTAGGGAAGGGGCAGCATGAGGTTGTCACCACAAATAGATACATACAGCACGAGGTTGTCACCACAAATAGATACATACAGCTACAGTCCTATGGTTAGGGAAGGGGCAGCACAAGGAAGGTGTTTTGAAATGATGGAACGGTTCTGTGTCACGATTTTGATTGTGGTTACATGACTCTATGCATTTGTCAAATTTCATAAAACTGTCCAGTTAAGAGTAGATTTTATTGCATATAAATTAGATAGATAGATAGAGAGATAGATACATAGATAGATGATAGATAGATCCCATGATTACATATGGTCAACTGGAGTTACTTTTTAAATGTTAAATCTCTTAGACTTCTGCCTCTCATGTGAATGTTATTTGTGGGACCATTTTTGAATCCAGCATGGACCTTCTCTTGAACTTGGTCACCATTCCTCCAAGGTGCCCTGTATTTTCCTGTATCTACATTCAGACTCATGCTTTTCTCCCTTCCGTGTCACCTTCACCATATTATGGCAGGCACCCCCGACCCTGCTCCCCAC
>NW_023253088.1:0-255 GCF_002007445.2 Ailuropoda melanoleuca
GACGGTCCCTGTACGGTGTTGTTCCTGACGGACCAGTTTTGGGCCGTTTCGTTCCATTCCCGCCAGCAGTTTTGACAGGATTTCCACAGGGAGCAAACATTACGTTGGAAGCGGGTTTAGGCCGAATTGTCTTTCTCAGTACTGTGTTCGTCGTGTTTCACTCACGGTTCCAAAGCACCTTGATTCCTGTTCCACCTTCCATAAGGCCGTCGTGACTTCAAGGGCTTTCCTCTCTCACTTTGTTTCTTGGTTCTA
>NW_023253088.1:600-906 GCF_002007445.2 Ailuropoda melanoleuca
TGTTTTGGGCCTTTTAGTTCCATTGCCGCCAGCAGTTTTGACAGGATTTCCCCAAGGAGCAAGCATTTCCTTGGAAGCGTTTTTTGGCCGAATTGTCTTTCTCAGTGCTGTGTTCGTCGTGTTTCACTCACGGTACCAAAGCACCTTGATTCCTGTTCCACCTTCCATAAGGCCGTCGTGACTTCAAGGGCTTTCTCCTCAAACTTTTTTTCTTGGTTCTAAGGGCTGGATACTCCCCAGGCCCCTACACCCAATGTGGAATCGGGGTCCCCAGTGAAAAGGCTGCTGCTCGCTGGAGGTGTTTCC
>NW_023253088.1:1028-1779 GCF_002007445.2 Ailuropoda melanoleuca
ACTGTGATGGTGTCTCAGAGACCACTACGGGCACTCTCGTCAGGTTTCCGCAAACACTTTCCCTCATGTTTCCCTATTCACGAAGGGTGATGATAGTGCTAAGACGGTCCCTGTACGGTGTTGTTTCTGACGGACGTGTTTTGGGCCTTTTCGTTCCATTGCCGCCAGCAGTTTTGACAGGATTTCCCCAGGGAGCAAACATTTCGTTGGAAGCGGGTTTTGGCCGAATTGTCTTTCTCAGTGCTGTGTTCGTCGTGTTTCACTCACGGTACCAAAGCACCTTGATTCCTGTTCCACCTTCCATAAGGCCGTCGTGACTTCAAGGGCTTTCCACTCACACTTTGTTTCTTGGTTCTAAGGGCTGGATCCTCCCCAGGCCCCTACACCCAATGTGGAATCGGGGTCCCCAGTGAAAAGGCTGCTGTTCGCTGGAGGTGTTTTCCTGGACGCTCTGCTTTATTACCAATGAGAAGGGCGCTGAGTCCTCGAAAATCCTGACCCTTTTCATTCATGCTCCCTTACTCACGAGAGATGATGATCGTTGATATTTCCCTGGACTGTGTGGTGTCTCAGAGACCACTATCGGGCACTCTCGTCAGGCTTCCGCAAACACTTTCCCTCATGTGTCCCTATTCACGAAGGGTGATGATAGTGCTAAGACGGTCCCTTTACGGTGTTGTATCTGATGGACGTGTTTTGGGCCTTTTCGTTCCATTGCCACCAGCAGTTTTGAAAGGATTTCCCCAGGGAG
>NW_023253089.1:0-2593 GCF_002007445.2 Ailuropoda melanoleuca
CTGGGCTATGTGACCACCGAGCTGACCTCATAATGACAAACAGTGTTTGGGATTCCCCTTGGCTCAGGGAAATCCTGACATCCACGCAGATGCTAAAGCTTCTTTGCACAGTAACTACTGAATCCATGGCTGAGTCATAAGTGCAGTTCTGTTCAGTAGTTAGAGCACAAGCACTGGACTGCAGGCCTGGGTTCACCTCCTGGCTCCTTTACTTATAGGAGTTCATGAACCTGGTCACATTCATCTCTGTGCCTCCATTCCTCCACCTGAGGAATAGGGAGAGGAAACAAATCATCGCATAAGTGTGNAAATCATCGCATAAGTGTGTGATGAGCATTGAATGAATGAACACCTGTCACGTGGTCAGAAAGGTGAATTAGAGGGTCTAGATCTTGTCTGAGATCTCACAATTTCACAAGTTCCAGAGCTGGATTCAAATCTGGGAGTCTGAGTTCCCAGACCATTGCTCTGTGACACACAGCTGCTTTGCCTAAATGCAGGCATTTTACCCCAACATGATTTCCTTTGGATAGAATCAGAGGCAAACAACAACAACAACAAAAAGCAAACAAGCAAACCTATTGCTGTCTCCCTGAATCCACTCTCTGGGGCCCTTGTCCACAAATATCCATGACTGTTCTCTAGCATGTTCCGGTTGCCTGTCTTAAGGTCAGCAGATCAAATGAGATGAATCCCAGTGTAAAGGAAGGGAGGGTCACTGTTACAAAGTCTTGTGTTTTCAAACATGTGAAACAATGCCATCTTGCATTATTTATTCCTCACACAAATAGAAGTGCCTCCAAACAAACTAGAAGTTCCTGACACCCTTGTTAACTCAAAAAAATAAAACAACATAGCTTAGCTTTTGGGAAGAGATCTGGATGAAAGTTCAGGAGAACTAGAATCTGTGTACTTGGTTATCGATCACTCATTAACTCGATCCATTAACCAGTTACCCATCTTTCACCAGACATTAAAGGCCGGCTATTCATTGCGTCACTGAGAAAGAAAGGTCACGCTATTGTCACCATACTTACGTCTGGGGCGCTGAATGGGATGGGTGGTAGCATATCATTGAAATCTCTAGAAAATGTCATTTTGGATAACACCCAAATTTCTTAGAAATGGAAATGTGTGTTTGGGGGTCATAAATTGAAATGTAGACTCTCATATTCTGAGGATATCTTTGGGTCAACTATTGATAGGAACGAACCCACATGTCCCCAAAATCCTGAAATCCATACCCCTTTGGGGATGAACGGTACAGGGCAGACATTGTAAGACACTGAGAAAACAATGATAAATGTCATCCATATCAACCTTTCTGGGTTCACTCTAAATTTCAAAAATGCATAATGTGAATATAGAATTTAGGATGCTTTAAAAAACTTAAACGAACATAGACACTGCCGTATTTCCCCCCCCTTGAGAACCTAGGGGTGACAAGTGAGGAGTGCAGGATATCATAGGAAGTAGTCCATTGTTCTCCATGGAGGACAAAGACCAAAGCAGCTAGCTCAGTAGAACCACCAACAGTAGAAATCAAGGGATAAAACAAAACTATAAAACATATGTAGATGAAATTGTGAGAGAGGAAATTTTCAATGCTGAGAAAAATAGTTTGAGAAAGAGTGAACTGAGTCATAGCAAACAGCATTCAGAAGATCATCAGGAACATACCATCACAGCAGGAACCACAGCAGGAACCACAGCAATTTCCCATTCTGAGTTGGAGCAGCAGAGCAAACACCTATCCATAGGAATGGATCAGCTCAAAAAGTCCCAGCTGGAAAGGACAGCAGAGGTGTGGCTCAAGTCACCATGGCGACGGTGGCATCATAGACCTTTCAGAGTCAACTTCTGGTGCGGACAGGGGCCTGTCTTCACAGACAAGGGGGGCATGGGAGAGTAAACGCTTTGTTTTGAAAGTTGAACCCCAATCTCACACATTCTCACTCTTTTGTTTTTGAAAATAAATGACATGATGGGGGATGACCTGCCACCCCCCCAAACAGCGTCACTAGCCAAACTTCAGGGTGAAGAGGGAAAAGAAAAACAGGCTGAGAATAAATAGAGGTCCCACTCTTGATTTAAAACACCATCCCCATCCATTCGATACTCCGGAGTCACCAGACATTTCTAGAACAAAGTTTAAAATGGGTCCCAGATGAAATGAAGAGCAGTGTTCACAGAAATTCCACTCTTCAAATCATATTTCTCTAAGCATATACTAATGAAATTATGTCATTCTCTCACCGTCTATGCATACTACCTGATTTTTCTCTGTGTATAGCTGAGAGGACATACTTAGTTACCTCTCAACCTTTGTGAATTTCTTGGTCAGTATGTGTATGTAAAGCAGACTCTTCTCTGAATAATGAGGGGGGAAATATCACTGTATTTTCACCACTGCATTTCTGAAATAGTGAACGGGTTTAGTGCAATACATACAACTAGTACTTTTCTAAATGAAGTATTTTACATACTCCCCAAAATGCAGGGTCCAGTGTGGGTTCTGGCTCATGGATGGGCACTCAATAGACACAGGATTTTGATCTGTTCATGAAAAGTAGCAATGGAAACGGAAGGAACC
>NW_023253089.1:3082-3236 GCF_002007445.2 Ailuropoda melanoleuca
GCTCCAAATATACATAGAGAAGGAAACATTTTAGAACAAACCAAGTTCCATGGACTTAACCAAGCAAATACAATACATGGTATAAAAGTGTATGTAGTCGGCGAACCTGGTGAATCCTTGGACTCTGAATTTTGGCTCAGGTCATGATCTCAGA
>NW_023253090.1:0-175 GCF_002007445.2 Ailuropoda melanoleuca
GTTCAAAGGGCTGGATCCTCCCCAGGCCCCTACACCCAATGTGGAATCGGGGTCCCCAGTGAAAAGGCTGCGGTCGCTGGAGATATTTTCCTGGACGCTCTGCTTTGTTACCAATGAGAAGGGCGCTGATTCCTCGAAAATCCTGACCCTTTTCATTCATGCTCCCTTACTCATG
>NW_023253090.1:409-12650 GCF_002007445.2 Ailuropoda melanoleuca
ATTGCCGCCAGCAGTTTTGACAGGATTTCCCCAGGGAGCAAGCATTTCGTTGGAAGCGGCTGTTGGCAAAATTTCGTTACTCAGTGCTGTGTTCGTGTTGTTTCACTCACGGTACCAAAGCACCTTGATTCCTGTTCCACCTTCCATAAGGCCGTCGTGACTTCAAGGGCTTTCCACTCACACTTTGTTTCTTGGTTCTAAGGGCTGGATCCTCCCCAGGCCCCTACACCCAATGTGGAATCGGGGTCCCCAGTGAAAAGGCTGCTGTTCGCTGGAGGTGTTTTCCTGGACGCTCTGCTTTATTACCAATGAGAAGGGCGCTGAGTCCTCGAAAATCCTGAACCTTTTCATTCATGCTCCCTTACTCACGAGAGATGATGATCGTTGATATTTCCCTGGACTGTGTGGTGTCTCAGAGACCACTGTGGGGCACTCTCGTCAGGCTTCCGCGACCACTTTCCCTCATGTTTCCCTATTCACGAAGGGTGATGATAGTGCTAAGACGGTCCCTGTACGGTGTTGTTTCTGACGGACATACTTTTGGCCTTTTCGTTCCTTTGCCACCAAAATTTTGCTACGATTTACCCAGGAAGCAAAATTTCGTTGGAAGCGGCTGTTGGCAAAATTTCGTTACTCAGTGCTGTGTTCGTGTTGTTTCACTCACGGTACCAAAGCACCTTGATTCCTGTTCCACCTTCCATAAGGCCTACCTGACTTCAAGGGCTTTAACCTCACACTTTGTTTCTTGGTTCTAAGTGCTGCAACCTTCCATGACCCATACAACCAATGTGGAATCGTGATCCCCAGTGAAAACGCTGATGTTTGCTGGAGGTGTTTTCCTGGATGCTCTGCTTATTACCAATTAGACGGGCGCTGAGACCTCGAAAATCCTCAAACTTTTCATTCATGTTCCCTTACTCACGAGAGATGATGTTCGTTGATATTTCCCGGGAGTGTGTTTTGTCTCAGAATCCACTATGTGGCACTCTCGTCTCGCTGCTGCCACCTCTTTCCCTCATTTTTCCCTATTCACAAAGGGTGATAATGGTGCTAAGATGGTCCCAGTATGATGTTGTTTCTGAGGGAATTGTTTTTGGCTTTTCGTTTCATTGCCACCACCAGTTTTCATAGGATTTACCCAGGAAGCAAACATTTCATTGGAAGTGGCTGTTGTCCAAATTATGTTTCTCAGTGCTCTGTGCATCATGTTTCACTCACGGTACCAAAGCACCTTGATTCCTGTTCCACCTTCCATAAGGCCGTCGTGATTACAAGCACTTTATCCTCACACTTTGTTTCTTGGTTCTAAGTGCTGGAAACTTCCCAGGCCCCTACACCCAATGTTGAATCGTGGTCCCCAGTAAAAAGGCTGATGATAGATGGAGGTGTTTTCCTGTACGCTCTGCATTATTACCAATAAGAAGGGCGCTAAGTCCTCAAAAATCTCAAGCTTTTCATTCATGCCCCTTACTCACGAGAGATGATATTCGTTGATATTTCCCTGGAGTGTGTGGTGTCTCAGAGACCACTATGGGGCACTTCGACAGGATTCGCGACCACTTTCCCTCATGTTTCCCTATTCACGAAGGGTGATTATGGTGCAAAGATGGTCCCTGTATGGTGTTGTTTCTGATGGATTTGTGTTGGCCTTTTCGTTCCATTGCCACCAGCAGTTTTGATAGGATTTACTTAGGAAGCAAACATTTCCTTGGAAGCGGCTGTTGGCCAAATCATGTTTCTCAGTGCTGTGAGCGTCATGTTTCTCTCACGATACCCAAACACCTTGATTTCTATTCCACCTTCCATTAGGCCGACATGACTTCACGGGCTTTATCCTCACACTTTGGTTCTTAGTTCTAAGTGCTGGATCCTTCCCAGGCCCATACACCCAATGTGGAATCGGGGTCCCCAGTGAAAATGCTGATGTTAGCTGGAGGTGTTTCCTGGATGCTCTCCTTTATTACCAAATAGAAGGTCTCTGAGTCCTCAAATATCCTGAGCCTTTTCATTCATGCTCCCTTACTCATGAGAGATGAAGTTCGTTGATATTTCCCTGGAGTGTGTGGTGTTTCAGAGACCTCTATGTGGCACTCTCGTCATGCTTCCATGACGGTTTTCCCTCATGTTTCCCTATTCACAAAGGGTGATGATAGTGCTAAGACGGTCCCTGTACGATGTTGTTTTACGGATATGGTTTTTGTCTTTTCTTTCCATTGCCACGAGTAGTTTTGATAGGATTTACCCAGGGAGCAATTATTTTGTTGGAATCGGCTGTTCACCAAATTTTCTTTCTCAGTGCTGTGTTCATCAGTTTTCACTCACAGTACCAAAGCACCTTGATTCCTGTTCCACCTTCCATAAGGCCGTCGTGACTTCAAGGGCTTTCCACTCACACTTTGTTTCTTGGTTCTAAGGGCTGGATCCTCCCCAGGCCCCTACACCCAATGTGGAATCGGGGTCCCCAGTGAAAAGGCTGCTGTTCGCTGGAGGTGTTTTCCTGGACGCTCTGCTTTATTACCAATGAGAAGGGCGCTGAGTCCTCGAAAATCCTGAACCTTTTCATTCATGCTCCCTTACTCACGAGAGATGATGATCGTTGATATTTCCCTGGACTGTGTGGTGTCTCAGAGACCACTATGGGGCACTCTCGTCAGGCTTCCGCGACCACTTTCCCTCATGTTTCCCTATTCACGAAGGGTGATGATAGTGCTAAGACGGTCCCTGTACGGTGTTGTTTCTGACGGACGTGTTTTGGGCCTTTTCATTCCATTGCCGCCAGCAGTTTTGACAGGATTTCCCCAGGGAGCAAGCATTTCGTTGGAAGCGGGTTTTGGCCGAATTGTCTTTCTCAGTGCTGTGTTCGTCGTGTTTCACTCACGGTACCAAAGCCCCTTGATTCCTGTTCCACCTTCCATAAGGCCGTCGTGACTTCAAGGGCTTTCCACTCACACTTTGTTTCTTGGTTCTAAGGGCTGGATCCTCCCCAGGCCCCTACACCCAATGTGGAATCGGGGTCCCCAGTGAAAAGGCTGCTGTTCGCTGGAGGTGTTTTCCTGGACGCTCTGCTTTATTACCAATGAGAAGGGCGCTGAGTCCTCGAAAATCCTGAACCTTTTCATTCATGCTCCCTTACTCACGAGAGATGATGATCGTTGATATTTCCCTGGACTGTGTGGTGTCTCAGAGACCACTATGGGGCACTCTCGTCAGGCTTCCGCGACCACTTTCCCTCATGTTTCCCTATTCACGAAGGGTGATGATAGTGCTAAGACGGTCCCTGTACGGTGTTGTTTCTGACGGACGTGTTTTGGGCCTTTTCATTCCATTGCCGCCAGCAGTTTTGACAGGATTTCCCCAGGGAGCAAGCATTTCGTTGGAAGCGGGTTTTGGCCGAATTGTCTTTCTCAGTGCTGTGTTCGTCGTGTTTCACTCACGGTACCAAAGCCCCTTGATTCCTGTTCCACCTTCCATAAGGCCGTCGTGACTTCAAGGGCTTTCCACTCACACTTTGTTTCTTGGTTCTAAGGGCTGGATCCTCCCCAGGCCCCTACACCCAATGTGGAATCGGGGTCCCCAGTGAAAAGGCTGCTGTTCGCTGGAGGTGTTTTCCTGGACGCTCTGCTTTATTACCAATGAGAAGGGCGCTGAGTCCTCGAAAATCCTGAACCTTTTCATTCATGCTCCCTTACTCACGAGAGATGATGATCGTTGATATTTCCCTGGACTGTGTGGTGTCTCAGAGACCACTGTGGGGCACTCTCGTCAGGCTTCCGCGACCACTTTCCCTCATGTTTCCCTATTCACGAAGGGTGATGATAGTGCTAAGACGGTCCCTGTACGGTGTTGTTTCTGACGGACGTGTTTTGGGCCTTTTCGTTCCATTGCCGCCAGCAGTTTTGACAGGATTTCCCCAGGGAGCAAGCATTTCGTTGGAAGCGGGTTTTGGCCGAATTGTCTTTCTCAGTGCTGTGTTCGTCGTGTTTCACTCACGGTACCAAAGCCCCTTGATTCCTGTTCCACCTTCCATAAGGCCGTCGTGACTTCAAGGGCTTTCCACTCACACTTTGTTTCTTGGTTCTAAGGGCTGGATCCTCCCCAGGCCCCTACACCCAATGTGGAATCGGGGTCCCCAGTGAAAAGGCTGCTGTTCGCTGGAGGTGTTTTCCTGGACGCTCTGCTTTATTACCAATGAGAAGGGCGCTGAGTCCTCGAAAATCCTGAACCTTTTCATTCATGCTCCCTTACTCACGAGAGATGATGATCGTTGATATTTCCCTGGACTGTGTGGTGTCTCAGAGACCACTATGGGGCACTCTCGTCAGGCTTCCGCGACCACTTTCCCTCATGTTTCCCTATTCACGAAGGGTGATGATAGTGCTAAGACGGTCCCTGTACGGTGTTGTTTCTGACGGACGTGTTTTGGGCCTTTTCGTTCCATTGCCGCCAGCAGTTTTGACAGGATTTCCCCAGGGAGCAAACATTTCGTTGGAAGCGGGTTTTGGCCGAATTGTCTTTCTCAGTGCTGTGTTCGTCGTGTTTCACTCACGGTACCAAAGCACCTTGATTCCTGTTCCACCTTCCATAAGGCCGTCGTGACTTCAAGGGCTTTCCACTCACACTTTGTTTCTTGGTTCTAAGGGCTGGATCCTCCCCAGGCCCCTACACCCAATGTGGAATCGGGGTCCCCAGTGAAAATGCTGATGTTAGCTGGAGGTGTTTCCTGGATGCTCTCCTTTATTACCAAATAGAAGGTCTCTGAGTCCTCAAATATCCTGAGCCTTTTCATTCATGCTCCCTTACTCATGAGAGATGAAGTTCGTTGATATTTCCCTGGAGTGTGTGGTGTTTCAGAGACCTCTATGTGGCACTCTCGTCATGCTTCCATGACGGTTTTCCCTCATGTTTCCCTATTCACAAAGGGTGATGATAGTGCTAAGACGGTCCCTGTACGATGTTGTTTTACGGATATGGTTTTTGTCTTTTCTTTCCATTGCCACGAGTAGTTTTGATAGGATTTACCCAGGGAGCAATTATTTTGTTGGAATCGGCTGTTCACCAAATTTTCTTTCTCAGTGCTGTGTTCATCAGTTTTCACTCACAGTACCAAAGCACCTTGATTCCTGTTCCACCTTCCATAAGGCCAACGTGACTTCAAGGGCTTTATCCTCACACTTTGTTTCTTGGTTCTAAGTGCTGGGACCTTCCCTGTCCCATACACCCAATGTGGAATCAGGGTCCCCAGTGAAAACGCTGATGTTAGCTAGAGGTGTTTTCCTGGATGCCCTGATTTATTACCAATAAGAAGGGCACTGAGTCCTCGAAAATCCTCAAAATTTCTTTCATGTTTCCTTTCTCACGAGAGATGATATTCGTTGATATTTCCCAGGAATGTGTTGTGTCTTGCGACCACTATGTGGCACTCTCTTCTGGCTTCTGTGACCTCTTTTCCTCATTTTTCCTATTCACAAAGGGTGATGATGGTGCTAATATGGTCCCTGAATGGTGTTGTTTCTCACGGACTTGTTTTTGGCCTTTTCGTTCCATTGCCACCAGCAGTTTTGATAGGATTTACCCAGGAAGCAAAAATTTCATTGGAAGTGGCTGTTGGCCAAATTTTATTTCTCAGTGCTGTGTGCCTCGTGTTTTACTCACGGAACAAAGCACCTTGATACCTCTTCCACCTTCCATAAGGTGAACATGTCTTCAAGGGCTTTATCTTCACACCTTGTTTCTTGGATCAAAGTCCTGGATCCTTCCCAGGCCCCTACACCCAAAGTGGAATCGGGTTCCCCAGTGAAAAGGCTATTGTTAGCTGGAGGTGTTTTCCTGGATGCTCTGCTTTATTACCAATAAGAAGGACGCTAGGTCCTCGAAAATCCTGAACCTTTTCATTCATGCTCAATTACTCACTAGAAATGATGTTCGTTGATATTTCCCTGGAGTGTGTGGTGTCTCGGAGACTACTATGTGGCACTCTCGTCAGGCTTCTGTGACCAATTTCCCTCATGTTTCCCTGTCATGTAGGGTGATGATGGTGCTAAGAGGGGCCCTGTACGGTGTTGTTCCTGATGGGCTTTTTTTTTTTGGCCTTTTCGTTCCATTGCCACCAGCAGTATTGATAGGATTTACCCAGGTAGTAAACATTCCATTGGAAGGGGCTGTTGGCCAAATTTTTTCTCAGTGCTGTTTGTGTCATGTTTCACTCATGGTACCAAGCACCTTGATTCCTGCTGCACCTTCCATTAGGCTGATATTACTTCAAGGGCTTTATCCTCACACTTTGTTTCCTGGTTCTAAGTGCTGGATCCTTCCGAGGCCCATACACCCAATGTGGAATGGGAGTCCCCATTTAAAAGGCTGATGTTAGCTGGAGGAGTTTTCCTGGTCGCTCTGCTTTATTACCAAAAAAGGTCACTGAGTCCTCGAAAATCAGGAACCTTTTCATTCATGACCCCTTACTAACGAGAGAATATGTTCATTGATATTTCCCTGGAGTGGGTGGTGTCTCAGAGATCACGATGTGGCACTCTCGTCAGGCTTCCGTGACCACTTTCCCTCATGTTACCCCATTCACGAAGGGTGATGATGGTGCTAACATGGTCCCTGTATGATGTTGATTCTGAGGGACATGTTTTTGGCTTTTTATTCCATTGCCACCAGCTGTTTTGATAGGATTTACCAAGGAAGCAAACATTTCATTGGCAGCGGCTGTTTGCCAATTATTTTTCTCATAGCTGTGTTTGTCAGGTTTCACTCACTCTACCAAAGCACCTTGATTCCTGTTCTACCTTCCATAAGCTCGACGTGACTTCAAGGGCTTTATCCTCACACTTTGTTTCTTGGTTCTAAATGCTGGATCCTTCCCAGGCCCATACAACCAATTAGGAATCGTAGTGCCCATTGAAAATGCTGTTGTTAGCTGGAGGTGTTTTCCTGGACCTTCTGCTTTATTATCAATAAGAAGGGCGTGGAGTCCTCAAAAATCCTGAACCTATTCATTCATGCTCCCTTACTCACAGGAGATGATATTCGTTGATATTTACCTGGAGTGAGTGTTGTCCCAGAATCCACGATGTGGCACTCTCGTCAGGCTTCCGCGACCACTATCCCTCAATTTTCCTATTCACGAACAGTGATGATGGTGGTAAGACATGCCCTGTACGGTGTTGTTTCTGACGGACATGATTTTGGCCTTTTCGTTCCATTGCCACCAGCTGTTTTGATAATATTTTCCCAAGAAGCAAACATTTCTTTTGAAGCTGTTGTTGGCCAAATTTTCTTTCTCAGTGCTGTGTGCATCGTGTTTCACTCACAGGACCAAAGCACCTTCATTCTTGTTCCACCTACCATTAGGCCGACATGACTTCAAAGGCTTTATCCTCACACTTTGTTTTTGGTCTAAGTGCTGGATCTTACCCAGGCCCATACACACAGTGTGGATTCGCGGCCCCCAGTGAAAAGGATGATGTTAGCTGGAGTTGTTTTCCTGGAAGGTCTGCTTTATTACCATTTAGAAGGGCACTGAGTCCCTGAAAATCCTCAACCTTTTCATTCATGCTCCCTTACTCAAAAAGTTGATGTTCGTTGATATATCCCTGGAGTGTGTGGTGTCTCAGAGACCACTATGCGGCACTCTCGTCAGGATTTCACGACAACTTTCCCTCTTGTTTCCCTACTCATGAAGGGTGATGATAGTGCTAAGACAGTCCCGATACGGTGTTGTTTGTGACGGGCATGTTTTTGACCTTTTACTTCAATTGCCACCAGCAGTTTTGATAGGATTTCCCAAGGAAACAAACATTTCGTTGGAAGTGGCACTTGGCCAAATTGTGTTTCTCAGTGCTGTGTTCGTCGGGTTTCACTCATGGTACCAAAGCACCTTGATTCCTGTTCCACCTTCCATAAGGCCGTCGTGACTTCAAGGGCTTTCCACTCACACTTTGTTTCTTGGTTCTAAGGGCTGGATCCTCCCCAGGCCCCTACACCCAATGTGGAATCGGGGTCCCCAGTGAAAAGGCTGCTGTTCGCTGGAGGTGTTTTCCTGGACGCTCTGCTTTATTACCAATGAGAAGGGCGCTGAGTCCTCGAAAATCCTGAACCTTTTCATTCATGCTCCCTTACTCACGAGAGATGATGATCGTTGATATTTCCCTGGACTGTGTGGTGTCTCAGAGACCACTGTGGGGCACTCTCGTCAGGCTTCCGCGACCACTTTCCCTCATGTTTCCCTATTCACGAAGGGTGATGATAGTGCTAAGACGGTCCCTGTACGGTGTTGTTTCTGACGGACGTGTTTTGGGCCTTTTCATTCCATTGCCGCCAGCAGTTTTGACAGGATTTCCCCAGGGAGCAAGCATTTCGTTGGAAGCGGGTTTTGGCCGAATTGTCTTTCTCAGTGCTGTGTTCGTCGTGTTTCACTCACGGTACCAAAGCACCTTGATTCCTGTTCCACCTTCCATAAGGCCGTCGTGACTTCAAGGGCTTTCCACTCACACTTTGTTTCTTGGTTCTAAGGGCTGGATCCTCCCCAGGCCCCTACACCCAATGTGGAATCGGGGTCCCCAGTGAAAAGGCTGCTGTTCGCTGGAGGTGTTTTCCTGGACGCTCTGCTTTATTACCAATGAGAAGGGCGCTGAGTCCTCGAAAATCCTGAACCTTTTCATTCATGCTCCCTTACTCACGAGAGATGATGATCGTTGATATTTCCCTGGACTGTGTGGTGTCTCAGAGACCACTGTGGGGCACTCTCGTCAGGCTTCCGCGACCACTTTCCCTCATGTTTCCCTATTCACGAAGGGTGATGATAGTGCTAAGACGGTCCCTGTACGGTGTTGTTTCTGACGGACGTGTTTTGGGCCTTTTCATTCCATTGCCGCCAGCAGTTTTGACAGGATTTCCCCAGGGAGCAAGCATTTCGTTGGAAGCGGGTTTTGGCCGAATTGTCTTTCTCAGTGCTGTGTTCGTCGTGTTTCACTCACGGTACCAAAGCACCTTGATTCCTGTTCCA
This sequence comes from Ailuropoda melanoleuca, assembly GCF_002007445.2. Lineage (NCBI taxonomy): Eukaryota > Metazoa > Chordata > Mammalia > Carnivora > Ursidae > Ailuropoda > Ailuropoda melanoleuca. The sequence continues at coordinate 9,417 of NW_023253090.1, forward strand.
CCTTCCATAAGGCCGTCGTGACTTCAAGGGCTTTCCACTCACACTTTGTTTCTTGGTTCTAAGGGCTGGATCCTCCCCAGGCCCCTACACCCAATGTGGAATCGGGGTCCCCAGTGAAAAGGCTGCTGTTCGCTGGAGGTGTTTTCCTGGACGCTCTGCTTTATTACCAATGAGAAGGGCGCTGAGTCCTCGAAAATCCTGAACCTTTTCATTCATGCTCCCTTACTCACGAGAGATGATGATCGTTGATATTTCCCTGGACTGTGTGGTGTCTCAGAGACCACTGTGGGGCACTCTCGTCAGGCTTCCGCGACCACTTTCCCTCATGTTTCCCTATTCACGAAGGGTGATGATAGTGCTAAGACGGTCCCTGTACGGTGTTGTTTCTGACGGACGTGTTTTGGGCCTTTTCATTCCATTGCCGCCAGCAGTTTTGACAGGATTTCCCCAGGGAGCAAGCATTTCGTTGGAAGCGGGTTTTGGCCGAATTGTCTTTCTCAGTGCTGTGTTCGTCGTGTTTCACTCACGGTACCAAAGCACCTTGATTCCTGTTCCACCTTCCATAAGGCCGTCGTGACTTCAAGGGCTTTCCACTCACACTTTGTTTCTTGGTTCTAAGGGCTGGATCCTCCCCAGGCCCCTACACCCAATGTGGAATCGGGGTCCCCAGTGAAAAGGCTGCTGTTCGCTGGAGGTGTTTTCCTGGACGCTCTGCTTTATTACCAATGAGAAGGGCGCTGAGTCCTCGAAAATCCTGAACCTTTTCATTCATGCTCCCTTACTCACGAGAGATGATGATCGTTGATATTTCCCTGGACTGTGTGGTGTCTCAGAGACCACTGTGGGGCACTCTCGTCAGGCTTCCGCGACCACTTTCCCTCATGTTTCCCTATTCACGAAGGGTGATGATAGTGCTAAGACGGTCCCTGTACGGTGTTGTTTCTGACGGACGTGTTTTGGGCCTTTTCGTTCCATTGCCGCCAGCAGTTTTGACAGGATTTCCCCAGGGAGCAAGCATTTCGTTGGAAGCGGGTTTTGGCCGAATTGTCTTTCTCAGTGCTGTGTTCGTCGTGTTTCACTCACGGTACCAAAGCACCTTGATTCCTGTTCCACCTTCAATAGGCCGATGTGACTTCAAGTGCTTTAACTTCTCACTTTTTTCTTGGTTCTAATTGCTGGAAACTTCCCACGCCCATACACACAATGTGGAATCGGTGTCCCCAGTGAAAATGCTGATGTTAATTGGAGGTGTTTTCCTGGACGCTCTGCTTTATTACCAATAAGAAGTGCGCTGTATTCTCGAATATCCTCAACCTTTTCATTCATGCTCCCTTACTCACGAGAGATGATGTTCGTTGATATTTCCCTGGAGATTTTGGTGCCTCAGAGACCATTATGTGGCCCTCTCGTCAGGCTTCCACGACCACTTTCCCTCATGTTTTCCTATTCACGAAGGCTGATGATAGTGCTAAGACGGGACCTGTACGTAGTTGTTTCTGAGGGACATGTTTTTGGCCTTTTCATTCCATTGCCACCAGCAGTTTTGATAGGATTTTCCCAGGAAGCAAACATTTCTTTGGATTGGCTGTTGGCCAAATTTGGTTTCTCAATACTGTGTTTGTTGGGTTTCACTCACGGTACCAAAGCACCTTGATTCCTGTTCCACCTTCCATAAGCCCAACATGACTTCTAGGGCTTTATCCTCAAACTTTGCTTCTTGGTTCTAAATGCTGGATTCTTCCTAGGCCGATACACCCAATGTGGAAATGTTCTGCCCATTGAAAAGGCAGATTTTAGCTGGAGGTGTTATCCTGGACCCTCTGCTTTATTACCAGTAAGAAAGGCGCTGACCTCAAATTCCTGAGTCTTTTCATTCATGCTCCCTTACTCACGAGAGATGATGTTCGTTGATATTTCCCTGGAGTGTGTGGTGTCCCAGAATCCACTATGTGGCACTCTCGTCAGGATTCTGTGACCAGTTTCCCTCATGTCTCCCTATTCACGAATGGTGATGATGGTTCTAAGACAGTCCCTGTACGGTGTTGTTTCTGACGGACATGATTTTGGCCTTTTACTTCCATTGCCACCAGCAGATTTGATAGGATTTACCCAAGAAGCAAACATTTCATTTGAAGCGGCTGTTGGTCAAATATTTTGTCAGTGCTGTGTGCATCGTGTTTCAATCACGGTACCAAAGCACCTTGATTCCTGTTCCACCTTCCATAATGCCGACATGACTTCAAGGGCTTTTTCCTCACACTTTGTTTCTTGGGTTAAGTGCTGGATCCACCCCAGGCCCATATACCCAATGTGGAATCGGGGTCTCAAGTTAAAATGCTGATGATACCTGGAGGTGATTTCCTGGACGCTGTGCTTTATTACCAGCAAGAAGTGCGCTGTGTCCTTGACAATCCTGAACCTTTTCATTCATGCTCCTTTACTCAGGAGAGATTATGTTCGTTTGTATTTCCCTGTAGTGTGTGGTGTCTCAGAGACCACTATGTGGCACTCTCGTCAGGTTTCTGTGGCCACTTTCCCTCATGTTTCCCTATTCAAGCAGGGTGATGATAGTGCAAAGAATGTCACTGTACAGTGTTGTTTCTGATGGACAAGTTTTTGGCTTTTTCGTTCCATTGCCACCAGCAGTTTTCATAGGATTAACCCAGGAATCAAACATTTCTTTGGAAACTGCTGTTTGCCAAATTATTTTTCTCAGTGCTGTTTTCGTCGGGTTTCACTCACTGTACCAAAGCACCTTGATTCCTGTTCCACCTTCAATAAGGCCAACGAGACTTCTAGGGCTTTATGCACACACTTTGTTTCTTGGTTCTAATTCCTGGTTCCTTCCCAGGCCCATACACCCAATGTGGAATTGGGGTCCCCAGTGAAAAGGCTGATGTTATCTGGAGGTGTTTTCCTGGAAGCTCTGCTTTATTACCATTAAGAAGGGCGCTGAGTCCTTGAAAAACCTCATCCTTTTCATTCATGCTCCCTTACTGACTAGAGATGATGTTCCTTGATATTTCCCTGGAGTGTGTGGAGTCTCAGAGACCACTATGTGGCACTCTCGTCAGGCTTCCGCAACCAATTTCCCTCATGTTTCCCTATTCATGAAGGGTGATGATAGTGCTAAGATGGTCCCAGTACAGTGCTTTACCGACGAACATGTTTTTGGCCTTTTGTTCCATTGCCACCAGCAGTTTTGATAGGATTTACCCAGGAAGCAAACATTTC